>NC_069501.1:951969138-952256638 GCF_027579735.1 Bombina bombina
AGGGTAACCAGACACCCCAAGTAAATAGTGCTCCCCAAAATAGTAACGCTGAACAAGTTGAACCCCAAAGACAACCACGTCAAAATAGGAGAAATAGCTATGATTCTGAGGGATCCCAATGATCCAGGAATCAATACCCTGGGACATCAAAAAATCGGTCCATGGGTAAAGATAGCTTGTCCATTCAAGTGGGCCAACTCAATACGCAAGTTAGTCAATTATGCACACTATTTACTAACATGAGTCAAGCTTTTATGGCTCAGCAACCTAACAATCCTTTTTTACGGGTACAGCCAGTGGCCAGCAGTGGGCCACAGGCACAGTCATAAATACTGCAGTATTACCTGAAAAAGGGGGGAGAAATATACCAAATGGAATAATAAATGTCAATAATGGTACTAATCATAATCTCTCCCCACAGACCGGAAACGGACGATTTAGCAGTGATGACGAGCAACCTCAACCGGGAAACTTTAACAAATCTCTTCCTTTGCAGCATTCTCTTAACATTATTTCCACAGATTCAGTACACAAGAACCCAGTCAACCCTATTATAGAGGGGACCGGTAAGAATGAAGTTTCTTCTGCATCAGGTAACACAGCGGATTCAGGTAACACGTGGCGAAGTCCACAATTGTGTAATCATGCCAATTTTATGTGTGAAATGGTAAAAACTGCAGGGAGATATTATGTATTAGCTGAGCTCCAGGATTCAGTCTCCAACCCTATCATGGGATTAATTAATACTGGGTCTCAGGCAACTATTTTATCCCACAGGTACTACACACAGCTAAATGAGCTAACACCCCACAAACCTAAAATAAAAGAATTTGATGGTTCACTAATAGGTGTTGGGGGTGACTCTCTAAAAGTCTACGGTACTGCATGGTTAAAATTGAGGCTGGGGAACAGGGTCATAAGACACCCCGTCATTATAGTGAATCTGCCAACTGATTGTTTAATTATTGGTAGTGATCTCCTGAAGCGATTAAGCACCATAATTGATTGCATAAATAATGTAATTTGGTCACAAGTAGAAAGGCCTATTAATTATGAGCAATCCGATATATCTTGCACCCGACATAACTGTCACGTGGTGGAAGAGAAGCTAGATGCTGTGGAGATTCATTTCAGGAATAACTCTGTACCTGAAATCATTAGCTTACAAATAGATGATCAGACTCCTTTAAGTGGCTCTGATGGTAATACTTTTAAAATTTTGCCTGGAAAGATAGCGAATATTTCCTTAGATGGCGATGTATTAACTATATCTCTCCACAAGGGGGATGCTAAAATCCCTAAAGGAGGAGACCACGCTCAATACCTCGCTGGAATTGAGAGAGTTAAAGAGGATCTATTTATCCCTATGCAAGTGAATGACCTTGGGAAAACCAAGTATGCTAAATTAAACTTAAAACAGGAAGCTAGCTATATAAGCGAAGGCTTGTTAGCGCAGATAGCTGAACCTAAAGTGATAAAATATCTTTCTCCCCAAGAACACTGTGTCCACGGCCTGGATGACAGGTCTGAAAGCTATAATGTCACAGCTAAATGTTTATTATCTATCTCTATAGGTAATAAATCAGCAAAGCACTTGTTTTTAGTTTTAAATACTCCCCATAATCAAATATACATTGGCAATGATCTCTTACATAGATATGCCATACAAATAGATTTGATTAACTTTTGCCTCTGGAGCAGGTTAAAGGGGGACCCTGAAGTATTTCAGGATGAAAATGCCGCCCTGAAATCAAACCAGCAAATACCATATGAGGTGAATATGCAGGTGTCTAACGATGTTATAATCCCTGCTGGGGCTGATAAATTCCTCTTACCCTTACAGGTAAAAAGAGGTCAGAAATTAAAAACTTCTGAGACACTAATTTGCCTCTCCCACAGAATGCAAAATCTGGGTATCACAATGACCCATACTCCTTTGGTAAATATTGGAACTCTTCCAATACATGCTATCGTGCATAACATGACCCCACAGGATGTAAGCTTATCCAAGGGAACTACCATAGGATATATGCTGGAATCAAGTTATTACACTTTTGGATTCCAAAATAATATAATTGGGCTAATACCTGAAGGATATTTAACTGAAGAAAAATTAATAGAACAATTCTTTGCATCTATGCCCGAGGGACTATTTACAATTCAGTATATTTATCCCTTCAGCTCAGAGGAAGGCATCTGTAAAATTGAAGAAGCCTCTCTAGAATTTGATCAGCCGATCAAACAGCAAGAATACCCCAATACCCAGAGTCATGGGGGCAATATAAATTATAATCAATGGGACCTCACCTCTAGGTTGAAAAAAGCCTATGAAATAGGACAACCTGAAATCTTTCCAGGATTTCTGCAAATATTCGAAGAGCAAATATCTTTAGCTAATGGCTGTTCCAGTGATGATGAACGCCGACAGCTACGAGAACTCCTGATGGAGTACAAGGATATTTTTGATAGGGATTCTTATGACTGCGGGACTACAGACTTGAACATTGCAAGAATCCAAACAGATCCCAATGCACCACCTGTCTTTGTTAAACAATACAGGCTTCCTTTAGCATCATATGATTCTCTTGCAGAAATCATAAGGAACTTGGAAGAAAGAGGTATTATCAGACAGGTGCACAGCTCTTATAACAATCCTATTCTAGGTGTTCTTAAGCCCAATGGACAATGGCGTTTGTGTGCTGACTTAAGACAGCTAAACAAACGAGTGTACATGTCTGGCTGGCCTGTGCCATATATTGACCAGTGCATAGTGCAGATGCAGGGATCCAAAATATTCACTGCCATTGATTGTGCACAGGAATATTGGACTATAAAGGTAGATGAGGAGGACCAGTATAAGCTGGCATTCTCGTTCCAAATGGTCCAGTATGCATTCCAGAGACTTCCATTTGGATACATAAATTCTGGACATGAATTTGCTGTATTCATGCATAAGGCTATGTCTGATGCACTGGAAAGGGGGACCTTATATTTTGTTGATGATGTTTTAATCAAAAGCACAGATTTTGAAAAATACATCACAGAGCTTAAACACATCCTCAGCCAACTTAAAAGGGCAGGTGTCAAATTATCCCTACAAAAAGCTCAATGGTGCCGCACTCGTATAAACTTCTTGGGACATGAAGTTACTTCAGAAGGGTTACATCCTCAGAAGAAAAAGGTGGAAGCTATAGTAAATTCTCAAAACCCAAGTAACTTAAAGGAATTGAGATCATTCCTGGGTATGACAAATTATTCTCGTAAATGTATTGATAATTATACAGAATTAGCTAAACCACTACTACTTCTTCTAAAGAAGGATGTGAAATGGCACTGGAGTGAGACTCAAGAAACAGCCATCAGAGAGCTGAAGAGAAAACTCACCCAAGCACCTTGCTTAGCGTAATCTGAAGGTGGTAAACCTTTCTATTTAGAAACAGGCTACACAGATATAAGCATGAGTGCTGTTTTATACCAAAAGCATGATAATTTAAGGAAAGTCATTGCTTATGCGAGCAAAACTCTATCCCCAGTAGTATGGGCTCTACAAAATTTCCGCAGCTATATACAGGGCGAGAAAATTATTGTAGAAATGGCTCACCAGCATTTGCTATATCTGCAAAGTGAGAGAATAAGAAATGGGAATTTGTCTAATAGCCACATAACAGCTTGTACTCTTTCCTTACAAGTCTGGCCTTTAGAAATTCACTACAAGCAGAATAAAAAGAATCCAGTCACCCAGGGGCTTGCTGAGCTCCACAACTGTACTGCTAAGGATCCTGGGGAAGAATTATCAGAAGATGATTTCCTGGAGAAACAATTGCTTTCCCCATATAAGTTATACAATGAGGACCATTGTCAGACATTACCTTGGGTATATGTTGATGGTTGTTCTTACCATGCCACTATTGATAATGAGCACAGATTGGTCGCTGGCATTGGTATAACTTGGGCAAGCGGATTCCCAAATATTTCTGTAGGTTTCAACATTGGACCAAGATCCAGTCAAGTTGCAGAACTAACTGCTGTTCTAAAAACCATTGAGATGGCATTAAACATGGTATTCATGAATTTGTGATCATTACTGTCTCAAATGATGTGCATGACAGTTTTGTTGAATATCTGCCAACTTGGAAATGGCATGGCATGCAGAGAAGTAACAACAAACCAGTCAAGCATGGCAAGTTGTTCTGCGAAATTGACAATCTAGTGATGTCCAATGATTTAACCATACACTGGAAAAAGACCAAGGGTCAAACCAGGGTTCTAGGCCCTGATAAGGAAGGCAATGATCTTGTGCATTCTTTAGCCAAACAAGGAGCCATAACTGGAGAACTCCTTACTATCAACCACTTAATGGGTGCAATTCAGGTAGAAGCCCTTACCAGGCTAAACAACAGATTGAACCTAACCTGATACAATGGAGTCAAGATTCTCCTAGTGAGGACCTGATCACTAGTCAAAAAGAAGACGCCATTGTAGGCATCTTCTATAAACATATAGAAGATCCTGAAAACAACCCCATCTCAAAAGATGATTATATTGGCAAGGAAGATCTTAGAGTCTTAATGAAATCCAGATCACAATTCAAGTTACAGGATGGTTTGTTAATTAGAACCTCCAAAACTGGCATCCAGTAATGGGTGGTACTCACCAAGTTCAGAGGTCTAATGCTTCAACATGCCCATGATGCTCCCACATCATTTTTACTTTATACTAAATTAGAATTATATTTAGTATAAAGTAAAAATATTTTAAATTAATTAATAACCACATTTTGGCAGCCATAAAGTTGTAGACAAATCCATATGCCAATTGATTTTGCAGGAATTAAAAAATATGTTGATTTAATTTTAGAATATTGCAGGTTATATATATATATATATATATATATATATATATATATATATACGCCTTCTGGCCACACATGTTGAAAGATATTCAAATTTACTGTCAAGGTTGTTTAATCTGTCCACAGTTCCAACCCACTGCACCAACGCATAGGGCGCCATTGCAGAAAAGGGGTATGGTAATGCCATGTTCAGATATCCAAATTGATTTGATTGGTCCAGTAACTAGGTCATCAAGAGGTAACAAATACATGTTAACAGTGACATGCCTGTTCACTAAATGGGTAGAGTGCATCAGTGCACCTAACAATAGTACTGAAACAAGTGCAGCATTGCTCATCAACCACGTTTTTTCCAGATTTGGTTTACCCCAGAGAATCAAATCCGATTGGGGAACCCACTTCACTAGCGAAGTGATGACCTAGATGTGGAAAATACTAGGGGTTAAAAGAAAGCTCCATATTGCATATAGAGCTGCCTCAAGTAGTGGTGTACAGCGTTACAACCAATCCATTGTGAAAATCCTCAAAAAGTTTGTGAGTGAAATGGGTAAAGACTGGGGTGTAAAACTACCTCTAGTCCTAATGGAATTAAGAGCAACTCCAAGTAGTTCTACTAAGATGCCACCACTTGAACTGATGACTGGTTGAAGAATTATTCTACCTCAGCACCTACTGTACCGTACATCAGACCAGAATTTGATAAATTTTGCCAATACGCATCAATATGTGGAGAACCTAAGAAAGCACCTGCAATATGCATTTGCATTTGCTCAAAGGAACTTAGAGAAGTCCGCAACTGCCACTAAAACTTATTATGATCTCAAAACGTCCAAAAAGGAATATGAAATAAATGATAACGTTTATCTTTAAAACTTTGGAAGAGATCAGGTTAAGGAGAAGAAATTTCTTCCATCATGGAAGGGTCCTTCTGTCGTTACTGACAAAATATCTCCAGTCGCCTATAAAATTAGGATACCCAAAAACGATACTTTTATGGATAAATTGGTCCATATTAATCAGTTGCGAGCGTGCCATCCTAGATCCCAACTACAAGTCATAGAGGGAAAATGAAATGTCATATCCCCAAATACATTAGACATTTTGTAGTTTAAAGATACCTAGCCAATGAGCATGAGGACTCAAAAATAACGGACTCTCTTCATAGAAGACTGTCTATGATGCAGACTGTCAATACACCCACCAAATATCACTGACTTTAAGTTAAGTCAAATACATGTGTCCTACATCTATTTAAAATTGGAAGGGGGATTTAGGTCAGGATATCTGAGTATCATTAAATAATATATATATATATATATATATATATATATGTATATTTATCTACACATAGATTTATGATAAGACCAACAACTCATTATATTTGTGAAACTATGTGTAAACAAACCCCCTTTTTCTGTTTCAATTAGAGAAAAAGGCAAGTTATCTCAAATAGAGCATCTATCTCATTACCTAGATCAAAGGAACCCCTAGGTTAATAGAGATGTGGTGTCTGGGATTTTTCCTTTGAAGCCTAATGAGATTCGTAGAGCAAATCTTTAGCTGTAGAAATTTCTAAGTGTCGCCTATGTGTTAAATTGTTCCTGTTGTGTAGAATCCACGCATTCTAGACATTATGTCTAGATCAAAATATGAGCTAACAGACACATGTGATAATTTAACACAATGGCTCACTAAACTCTTTTGAAGCCTAATTATATGCAAGAGTTAAATATCTCCTGCTGACTGAATACACAGAATATCCCACTTTCCAGATGTGGTGAGAACTTAGATTTTAAATAGCAGAATGTATACTAGATCTCAGATAAATGATTTGTCTATAATTTTCAAGTCTATTTAAAATACTCAAATGGCATATGTGTATGAACCTGGGAGATGTATCTAATGCATAAGATACCTTTAAATCTAAAATGAATAAATAACCGTAAATTTAAAACGTGCTCCAAAGATCTCAGAATAAAAATCCTGTTTCTTTTATTGCAGGCATCGGATTAAACAGAGAATTCCCAATGTGAGGAGATATACATACAATAAGTTGCTAAATGTTTAGGAATTACTTTGTGATATGAATATAATACTCATGAGTAGTATCTATAGATACATGTTAAATTATATCAAAAGGGGTATATATGTTGACCACATGAGTTTATTAATAACAATAAATTATAGTATATTAAACATTTTTAAAGAACTGTATTTACTGTATAGCAGTGTTCAAAATGAAACTGTCTAACTGAGCTATGACTACAGCAACAGCCGAAACGCGTCAGCCAGGGGGTACGTGATTACCAGCACTGCAAAGTCACACCTGTCCGGTATTTGTTGGAACCAGGCCATTGTCCATGTTTTAAAGGAGATCAAATAAAGTTTTTTGTTCTTTATCAGCAGTCCGGTGCTCTTGCTTCTTTTTGTTTTGCTAAGGAATTGAGACTAACTTCTTGATCTGTGCAAATAACTTTTCTTCATATGAGATGATCTGAAAATACTTGGAACCGATTGAAATACTAAATTGGCTCAAGTTGGTGATGTATGATCATTCTATGTTTTAATATTTAAATCAAAGGTATTCTAAGACTATAGTCAAATTGCAGTTAGTAATTTTAAAAGGACAATTCATATTTTAGACTCATATTCACAGTCCTGTGTAGTCTTAACAAGTCACTATTGCAAAATAATTTATTTGCCAAACAAAGGTCCTTTGTATTGCATATTTCTAAATCAGATCTATTATTGTAAGTAAATCTCTCTGGTGTGTAATTTATCTTTGAAAACATATATATGTATTTTAGAACTGGCCTTAATTGTAGCTAATATCATCTCAGATAACTTGGCATAGAAATTGATTGTTAAAGTATATTGTTCTATTGTTTAACTAAGCACTGTTAAAGTTAGTGGCTCATATCTTGGTATCTCATTGTGATATTTTAATGAAATTCAAGGTAACATGATCTTTGCATAGCATATTATAATAGTTTAAACGTGTATAGTTTGATTCATATCTGGTTTTCTATGAATATAATTCAATGTGTCTATAAATTTTAACTAATATAAAGAATTTAGGAATTTACATTAATGTTATTGTTTGGTATATGTATTTTTATTGTGTGTTTTTTTTAAAGAATAATTATTAAATATATTGTATTATAACCTGGCCATATACTGACAGTCAAATTAAAGCACTTGAGAGTTTTCATCTGTCCAACAATTGCAATACTTAAAATAGAATTCCAGGGGCTGTTTTAGATTAATATATACATAGGACAACAAACATTATCAATGCAGTATGGTGTTTTTCTTTTTTTAATTATGCTGAAAAAGTTCTTAGTTTGAAACCATACAGTTCTATACATATGCTGTTGTATTTACCAAGCTGATTTCTCTATAACACCCATGTGCCCACACATGATACTTTAATGGTATAACTAGCATTTGGAAAATGAGAACATATGCGTAGGCGAACATAATTTGATTGGCATCCCAGCCTCTTAGCAGTCATCAAAATCTATGCCATTGTTATTTTACTTCTTGCTCATTTCTATTAGAGGAATCAGATGCATTAAAAAACATATTGAAGATATAATTGAATATCTCACTTTATATATTTGCTCTTACATGCTGCATACTAAATATTTCATTATTAGATATACAAATGATATATACAGTCATATTTAGTTTAAGATGTTCTTTTATGTACTTAACAAATAATATCTTAGATTTCAATTATTGCACATAGACACATACATAAAATAAAAATATTGATCTTTATATTTTACCCATTTATATAGACAATCTTTGTTGTTTGCATCTCAAATCATAATCACTATCCATTGCCTCCTACTGGAGTATATTTATTTGAAGGTGAATCATTATTATTATGTTATTTATAATGGACCAACAGATTCCTTAGCGCTATACGGGGATACAATAAATAAAAACAACACAGTGAACTCAGACTGGGACAGATTATATGTATATGTTGTTGTTTTTTTGTTTTTTTTGGGGGGTGGAATATTTTCTTCACCTTTTCCTTTTAATTTGATAGGTAAAGAAAAAAGAAATAATAAAAACAAAGGGATACTTATATCAGCATAGCAGTTTAAACTGATAGACTATACATAACAATGGAGTTTACAGCGAATATAAATGGTTATATGTAATATAAATATTAATTGAGAAAGTAATACAACAAAATAATATGGTGATCAATGTTCTAGATAATACCCACAAATATGCACAATTTCAAACACTCATATACTCTGTGTATATTGAGCGTGTACATATGATGTATGTGTACATATATATTTATATAAAAGTATGCAAAGGGCCAGCACTCACGGTTACAAAACATCCACCCAGGGTGCTTCCAAGATCAAAGTATAGGTAGTGTAGAAAAGGATGCACTCGCCAAGATTTTCAAATCGTTACCTTTATTTCTTGTAACGTTTTGGGGTGTTACCTGGTGTCTGACGAAGGGGGTAACACCCTGAAACGTTAGAAGAAATAAAGGTAAATTTTGAAAATCCTTGTAAGTGCACCTCCTTTTCTCCACTACCTATATATATATATATATATATATATATATATATAAAATTTTATTTTTATAAATGACTTTAATTTAAAAGTAGTTAAAAATAAAATTATACTCACCTTCCCACAGGACCATTATGAAAGTAATTTTTATCTTTTACAGTAAAAAAAACGTGCAATATAGGCTTGTAGATTTGCTAAAAAATAGCTTTGAAATGCAGAAGATAGCGGGTTAGATCCACTAACAGTTTATTCTGCCTCTCCACTCTTTACAGTTATTCCCAATATTCCCTGAATTCACTAAAGTTTCCTTAGCCTCCATTCTTCATCGTCTTCATCAGGCTAGTGCGACTTCAGAGCTCTGGTTAACTGTTATGCTCAAATAAAAAGTGTCACAAAAAAACATAAAAAAAATGTGTTTAAAAGTACAGTCACACTCACAATAACACTGTCTGATAAAAATTATTTTAAAAAAAAACATTACAAAGTTATAAAGACTCAAAGTTATGAGGTATCAAGTGTTTGGGGAAAAAAGGCTGCAAAGGGCTTTAAAATAGAGATACATACATATAAATGTCTAATGGCTAGATTACGAGTTTTGCGTTATGAGGGGTGCGGTGCTAACGTGCAGTTTTTTCTCACCGCTCACTTACCTGCAGCGCTGGTATTACGGGTTTTTACAAACCTGGCGTTAAAAGGCAAGAAGTGTGCGAAGAGCAAAATTGCACTCCACACTGCACTCCAATACCAGTGCTGCTTAAGTCAGCGGTGAACTGGTTGTACATGCTCGTGCACGATTTCCCCATAGACATCAATGGGGAGAGCCGGCTGAGAAAAAGTCTAACAACTGCAAAAAAGCAGCGTAAATCTCAGTAACGCAGCCCCATTGATTCCTATGGGGAAACACATTTTATGCTAAAATATGATCTGTCCGACGGCGCTAACTACCAAGACCCAAGCTCCTATAACAATTGGGTCTCTAGATACCAAGATAAAGACTCAAAAATGGGATGTGTTAGGAGCGCCTAATGAAAGGCTAGGTCTAAATGAAGGGTGTGGACTAGAAGTGTCGGTTTAGTACACTAGCACAATAAAGGGATCTTTAAATTGCACAAATTAACAAGTTTAATATAACATATAATAACAGCAGGTAATCACAAGTTAAAAAGCTTAAAAGTATATGGATCCATAATACTTAGTAAAAACAATCGCAATAAAAACAATCTATAATGGCATAAGTAATAATATAAAGACAAATAAAAAAGTCAAATAGAAAAGTAAAAACAATAGAGCAGTGTAAATGTAATACAGTAATGGGTGACTGTATAATAATATATATAAAACAAATGTGGATTGGAAGTCCTAAGAGAAAGCAGTGAAAAATAGGGTCGTGAAACCAGGGAGAAAGTATATGTGGTAATACCAATGAAAAAATGAAAAAATGTGTAGAAATTCAATAAAAATAAAATCTAAAAATTGTAATGTATAAGTCAATTAGAATATCCTCGTGATCCAAATATCAATCCAAAAACATGTACATCAATTGTTGTCCACCAATAGGGCCTTTTTCTTGAAAAAGGCCCTATTGGTGGGCCGAAACGCGTTGGCATATATGGTGAATTTTATTCCTATTATTATAAGCTTATTTTAAACAATACTGCTCTATGTTGTATTTTTCTTTTTTCACAGGGATTGGATCTTCTTAATTTTTTCACAGGATTTTATTTTGGTTTTTTACATCAAACATTTTCTCATGAAGTCTGTTTGCATATACTTTTGTTAATTGGCGTTCACAGTTTTTTACTTTTTGGTTTATGACACTTCGTTTTGTTTATATTGGATTCTTCACTGTTGGACCTTTTTTTATTATCATCACAACAATTGATGTACATGTTTTTGGATTGATATTTGGATCACGAGGATATTCTAATTGACTTATACATTACAATTTTTAGATTTTATTTTTATTGAATTTCTACACATTTTTTAATGTTTTAATTTTTTCATTGGTATTACCACATATACTTTCTCCCTGGTTTCACAACCCTATTTTTCACTGCTTTCTCTTAGGACTTCCAATCCACATTTGTTTTATATATATTATTATACAGTCACCCATTACTGCATTACATTTACACTGCTCTATTGTTTTTACTTTTCTATTTGACTTTTTTATTTGTCTTTATATTATTACTTATGCCATTATAGATTGTTTTTATTGCGATTGTTTTTACTAAGTATTATGGATCCATATACTTTTAAGCTTTTTAACTTGTGATTACCTGCTGTTATTATATGTTATATTAAACTTGTTAATTTGTGCAATTTAAAGATCCCTTTATTGTGCTAGTGTACTAAACCGACACTTCTAGTCCACACCCTTCATTTAGACCTAGCCTTTCATTAGGCGCTCCTAACACATCCCATTTTTTGGAAACACATTTTATGTTTACACCTAACACCCTAACATGAACCCTGAGTCTAAACACCCCTAATCTTAAACTTATTAACCCCTAATCTGCTGCCCCCGACATCGCCGACACCTGCATTATACTTTTTAACCCCTAATCTGCCGCTCCGGACATCACCACCACCTACATTATATTTATTAACCCCTAATCGGCTGCCCCCAACATAACCGCAACCTACCTACATTTATTAACCCCTAATCTGCCGCCTCCAACATTACTGCCACTATTCTAAATTTATCAACCCCTAAACCGAAGTCTAATCCTAACCCTAACACCCCCTAACATAAATATAATTTAAATAAATCTAAATAAAACTCCTGTCATTAACTAAATTATTCCTATTTAAAACTAAATAATTATCTATAAAATAAACCCTAAGCTAGCTACAATATAACTAATAGTTACATTATAGCTATCTTAGGGTTTATTTTTATTTTACAGGCAAGATTGCATTTATTTTAACTAGGTAGAATAGTTACTAAATAGTTATTCACTATTTACTAACTACCTAGCTAAAATAAATACAACTTGACCTGTAAAATAAAACCTAACCTAAGTTACACTAACACCTAATACTATACTACAATTAAATAACTTACCTAAATTAAATATAAATAAATAAATTAAATACAATTAGCTAAATTACAAAAAACAAACACTAAATTACAGAAAATAAAAAACAAATTACAAGATATTTAAACTAATTACACCTAATCTAAGAGCCCTAAAAAAATAAAAACCCCTAGCCTAAAGTAAACTATCAATTGCCCTTAAAAGGGCCTTTTGTGGGGCATTGCCCCAAAGAAATCATCTCTTTTACCTGTAAATAAAAAATACAAATACCCCCCAACAGTAAAACCCACCAGCAACACAACCAACCCACAAAATAAAAGCCTAACTATAAAAAAAACTAAGCTCCCCATTGCCCTGAAAAGAGCATTTGGATGGGCATTGCCTTTAAAAGGGCATTTAGCTCTATTGCTGCCCAAAGCCCTAACCTAAAAATAAAACCCACCCAATACACCCTTAAAAAAATCCTAACACTAACCCCCGAAGATTCACTTACCGGGAGAAGTCTTCATCTAAGCGGCAAGATGTCCTCAACAAATACAGCAGAAGTGGTCCTCCAGACGGGCAGAAGTGGTGCTCCAGATGGGCAGAAGTCTTCATCTAAGCGGCAAGAAGTGGTCCTCCAGACGGGCAGAAGTCTTCATCCAGATGGCATCTTCTATCTTCATCCATCTGGCGCGGAGCGGCTCCATCTTCAAGACATCTGGCGTGGAGCATCCTCTTCAATCGACGGCTTCTTTGAAATGAATGTACCTTTAAGTGACGTCATCCAAGATGGCTTCCCTTAGATTCCAATTGGCTGATAGAATACTATCAGTCAATCGGAATTAAGGTAGAAAAAATCCTATTGGCTGATGCAATCAGCCAATAGGATTGAACTTCAATCGTATTGGCTGATCTAATCAGCCAGTAGGATTGAGCTTGCATTCCATTGGCTTATTGGAACAGCCAATAGAATGCCAGCTCAATCCTATTGGCTGATTCCATCTACCTTAATTCCGATTGGCTGATAGAATTCTAGCATTTAGCTTTTATTTGGGGGTTTGGTTGTGTGCGTGGTGGGTTTTACTGTTGGGGGGGTATTTGTATTTTTTATTTACAGGTAAAAGAGCTGATTGATAGTTTAGTTTAGGCTAGGAGTTTTTATTATTTTGGGGGGCTTTTTTATTTTTATAGGGCTCTTAGATTAGGTGTAATTAGTTTAAATATCTTGTAATTTGTTTTTTATTTTCTGTAATTTAGTGTGTGTTTTTTGGTAATTTAGCTAATTTTATTGAATTTATTTAATTGTATCTAATGTAGGGAATGTATTTAATTGTAGTGTAGTGTTAGGTGTTATTGTAACTTAGGTTAGGTTTTATTTTACAGGTAAATTTGTATTTATTTTAGCTAGGTAGTTATTAAATAGTTAATTGCCTGTAAAATAAAAATAAACCCTAAGCTAGATACAATGTAACTATTAGTTATATTGTAGCTAGCTTAGGGTTTATTGTATAGGTAAGTATTTAGTTTTAAATAGGAATAATTTAGGGAATGATAGTAATTTGTATTTAGATTTATTTAAATTATATTTGTTAGGGGGTGTTAGGGTTCGGGTTAGACTTAGGTTTAAACGGTTAATACATTTAGAATAGTGGCACCGACATTGGGGACGGCAGATTAGATATTTAAAAATGTAGGTAGGTGGCGGCGATGTTGGGGGCAGCAGATTAGGGGTTAATAAGTATAATGTAGGTGGCGGCAATGTTGGGGGCAGCAGATTAGGGGTTAATAATATTTAACTAGTGTTTGCGAGGCAGGAGTGTGGCGGTTTAAGGGTTAATATGTTTATTATAGTAGCGGCGATGTCCGGAGTGGCAGATTAGGGGTTAAAAATGTTATTATAGTGTTTGCGATGCGGGAGGGCCTCGGTTTAGGAGTTAATAGGTAGTTTATGGGTGTTAGTGTACTTTTTAGCACTTTAGTTATGAGTTTTATGCTACAGCTTTGTAGTGTAAAACTCATAACTAATGACTTTAGAATGTGTTAGGAATCTTAGAGGTAGAGGGTGTATCGCTCACTTTTTGGCCTCCCAGGACTAACTCGTAATACCGGCGCTATGCAAGTCCCATTGAAAAAGACTTTACGAAATTTACGTAAGTTGATTTGCGTTAAGGCCAAAGAAGTGTGCGGTGCCCCTAAACCTGCAAGACTTGTAATACCAGCGGGCGTTAAATAGCAGCATTATGACTAGTGATGTCGCGAACCTAAAATTTTGCGTTCGCGAACGGCGAACGCAAACTTCTGCAAAAGTTTGCGAACCGGCGAACTGGGCGAATCTCCATAGACTTCAATAGGCAGGCGAATTTTAAAACCCACAGGGACACTTTCTGGCCACAAAAGTGATGGAAAAGTTGTTTCAAGGGGACTAACACCTGGACTGTGGTATGCCGGTGGGGGATCCATGGCAAACTCCCATGGAAAATTACATAGTTGATGCAGAGTCTGGTTTTAATCCATAAAGGGCATAAATCACCTAACATTCCTAAATTGTTTGGAATAACGTGCTTTAAAACATCAGGTATGATGTTGTATCGTTCAGGTAGTGTAAGGGTCCTGGAACGCACACGTGTGAGGGAAACTGACTGCTATTATTTCACAGTAAAAAAAGGTTGTTGTTTTTTTTAAATGTATGTACACTACTGTTTTAGCAGATATGACTTGCACTGGTGTGACACTGTGCCCTGGCAGGACCTGGAGCGCACACGTGTGAGGGAAACTGACTGCTATTATTTCACAATAAAAAAGTTTTATTTTTTTTTAAATGTATGTACACTACTGTTTTAATAAAATGAGAGGTTTAGACACAGTACAACTGCTGTGCTCACCAACAAAATAAAGGGTGCGCCAAACCAAAAAGATTGATGTGCATAAATATACCAGTGATAAGACTAATTGAATTCACTAAAAAAAAATAATATTTAAGTGTAAATAAAGATGAGTTAAATGTGCCAATAAATAAATAAAGTATTAAAATTGCAAATGAAATATTAGAATTGCAAATAATGCGGACATATAATAACCAATATTGTGATAAAGTCCTTTTGAATGGGTTTTAACCCAGGGTGAATACAGTTCATCAATCCAATGGTGAGCTGCTCTCTCCAAGTTGTAAGCAGAGAATGTAAGTGTCCTAAAAGACAAAAGAAGAAGAGGCGCTCTTTGTGCAGCAAGTTCCAATACAAACTAAAAATCTGTTAACAGTGCTCAAGGTATTATACTCACAAGCGTGACTGCACATACAGTGCAATAATAGGCAAGCCGAAACTTCAGAGCCGTTCGGCTGACTCCTCAAAGGCGTATCTGCCACGCAATTGCTGAAGCCCAGGTGCTACTAGCAATGGTCCGGTCTCTCCAAACAGCCTCCGTGGTAGGCGGCAATAAACAGCTTAATAAAGATTCAATAGCTGTCAATGTAGGGTGATCACAAAACCCACAGGAGCAAGGAAGAGTGATAAAAAGTCAGTTTATTAAAAACATTTAAAAGTTGCTGTGCAACGCGTTTCTCGGCTAACAATGCCGTTTCATCAGGCTTTATAATTTGTTACACTCTACCTTGCTACCTTATAACAGGACTAACAACCAATCTCCTATCAGGAATGAAGACAACGCCCAAATTGCTTGGGGCGAATCCGGGATATTATTAAAAGCACATCACTATATATACCTTATCTGCTTTCAATAGTATTCTTTAGGTAGTTGTGATGTGCGTGATCATAGTATCCCCGATCTTACAAAACACAACATGCTGAGTAAAATACAATATCTATAAGATCATTTTTAGAGTTGATAAGTAAATGAAGTTTCTGCATGTCAAAATATTGATGATCCCGTGTGACTACGGGCAAATCTAAAGTGCATATACGCCCACATCATTGTTGGCCAATCAGAGGCCTCACCAGCTACACACCTCTCCATAGCTTGTCATCATTCTCTATATTAGATTACGGGTGCAGCCGGCGGAGCAATCCAACTACACCACAATGAGGCTTTCGATACATCATACTTCCTAAAAAGTAATGCTTACTAATACTTATATATACATAATGCTATTCAAATGTTATTTCTAATATGGCCAATTTACCCATATTTCCTGCATCTCTTGACGCTGAATTTTTACAGCTTTTAGCGGGGCACGAGATAGGGATGTACTATATTATATTTGATCAAAAAAGCATTGTATACCCAAACATTTATTTATTTGGGGATCCCAGGTCTCTGTAAACAGATCTAAATTTTATACACGCCCATATCATTATAGGCCAATCAGATGATCTGCTAGCTAACACACCTCTCCCAATTGTAAATAATTCTCTATATTATATACAGCGGGTGCAGCAAGCGGAATACTCGGACTGCACCAAGTTGAGGTTTGCAATAGTGAAATGGGCCAAGATATGGCATGCTAATAATACTTACAAATGGATTAGTTCAAACTTCACAATAATGCCCAATTAATAGAAATATGATGCTTTGCCCATATGCCCGTACCTCCTCATATGGATTTATGATTTTTATTTCCAATTTTTGTGCGAACATATACCAGTATTATAGTGATGAATAGTGAGACAATTGAAAATTGTACTGAAATATCTATATATACAGAGTACCCCTAGATTAACGATTCCCATTCCACAAGTCAAGATTCCTATCACTAAATAATAGTACCACTACCACTATATGGGTACAACATGGTCCATATATAGAACAATATGTGCATATATTAATGATGTGATATAATCAGTCATATATCTATAAACTAAATGTGTTGATAATGGTGCTCATTGGGGAACTTTATTTATGTAGTGTTGGGGTTATAAAAATAATTCTTATACCAACTCCGTGCTAACTAGTGTTGACTATAAACTATACTACTATTGATAATTAGTTCCTATATTATATGATGTTAAATACAATACTTAAATATTAATTTCTAATATAATATTAACCTATTAATAATCCCTCTAAGTGTTCTTAAACTAATCAGGTGCGTTGTAGGAAAATACATATATTTTCTAGTGGTACCGAAAATAAATAATAAAAATAATTAATTTAATATATATCTAGTGCTAACAATAATGAAATATCAATACCTTATCAACCCTATACCAAATTATATAACATAAAGACCATAGTCCTCTAACAATAGAAAACAAAATAAGATAATTCCTAAAGGTGGAGAAGGAGGGAGACGTTAGAACGCTGCCAGATCCACATTTAAATTTAATCCCATAGGGTGCATAGTTTTCAACTTGTGGATCCAGTATGTCTCTCTCCTTCTCAATCTGAGGAACCGATTGTGAATATGTGACTTGCTAATCTCCTCTATCGGGATAATAGAATAACAATTGGGATTCCCTCCATGTTTATGATGACAATGACTAATGACACTGTGGGATTTCTTATTTTTTATAATACTGCGATAATGTTCTGACCAACGATGACTGAGACGTCTAATGGTACGGCCAATGTATTGAACCCCACAAGAACAGGAGATAAGATAGATAACATAACGTGAGGCACAGGTCAACCTGTTTTTGATCATGTATGTTTTTTTTATCAATATGAGATTGAAAGAGCATTGGCCATGCCCAATATAATTACACATTTTACAGTTGACAACATTACACTTGAATGCCCCTCTATTAGAAGCTAATGCCAATTTCCCTCTAGTATGTTTATCAGTAATATCACTACTTCTCCTTTTTTCTTTTATAATTTTACTAGGAGCCAAAATATTCTTTAGACTTGGGGCCTTCTTGTAGACTATGGTAGGCCTATCCCCTATTAATTCACACAAGATGGGGTCTCTTTTTAAAATTCTCCAGTGTTTATTGAGAATCTCTCTTATAAGTTTATGATTACTGTTATATTGCGTAATAAATCTTATTTTGGTTGATTTTGGGGTATCTTCTTTTCTCCTAGTGTCTATTTTGTGTTTTAGAAAGTATTCTTCCCTATTGTCGTTACGGGCTCGCAGGTAACTTGACTCAATAAGATCAATCGGATAATTTTTCTCTATAAATCTTTGTTTGAGGATCTGACTTTGGGTGTCATAATTGGAAATTAAGCTACAATTTCGCCTAATCCTCCGAAATTGACCGTATGGGACATTTCTTTTCCAAGAATGGTAATGATTGCTATTAAAGTCTAGGTAACTGTTACTGTCAACAGTTTTAAAATGTGTTGAACTAATGACCCCTCCTTGCTCATTAAACCGTAAACTCAAATCTAAGAAGACAATATTTTCCGGATGTATACAACTAGTAAATTTCAACCCTCTATCATTCTTATTAAGATGTTCAACAAATTCCAATGCCTTTTCCCTAGTACCATCCCATACAAAAATCAAATCATCTATAAATCTGCCATAGAACACCAGGTTCGCCCCGTATTCAGATTGATAGACATATTGTTGTTCAAAACTGCCCATATATAAATTTGCGAAGCTAGGGGCGAACCTGGTGCCCATGGCGGTCCCCTTTATTTGTAAATAATAACTCCCTTGAAATAAAAAATAATTATGTTGTTAAACAAATAAAATAAGTTGTAAAATAAATTCTTTTTGAATAGAGGGGATATACCAATCATTTTCCAAAAATCCAGCAACAGCTAAGACCCCTTGATCGTGGGGGATATTGGAGTATAGAGCCTCCACATCACAAGTAATCCAAAAGGTAATTTTCTTTAATCTCAATATTATGCAATTTATCTAATAAATCAGAGGAATCTCTGATATAAGAATTTAAATTTAACACATACCTTTGGAGAAAGTAATCAATATAAGCCGAGACATTTTCTGTTAAACTGCCTATGCCCACTATTATCGGTCTGCCCGGGGGATTTGCCATATCCTTGTGGATTTTGGGCAGATGATAATAGAAGGCATAGGCAGGTTCTTTAGGAAATAAAAAATCTTTCTCCACTTGGATATAATACCCTCTTGAAAGCCAAAGTTTACTAGGCCAGTTAATGTTTTAAGATATAGGGCAGTGGGGTCTTCTTTCAAGCAAGAGTAATAGGACTTATCCTGTAAAATTCTAATAGCTTCTCTAATATAATCACTATAATTTTGCAGGACTATACCCCCCCCCCCTTATCGGCTTGGCGTATCACCAGCTCAGAATTGCTCTTTAATTTGTCCAATGCTTTAATTTCATTAGGAAACAGGTTTTGACTATCTTTGTTTCTAGGGAGGAGTTCTAATTCCTCTAATACTAATTCTTTGAAAATTTCTATATAGGTGTTATTAGATACTTGTGGATTAAAGTTTGATTTATTTCTGAAATTAGTTTGAATAAATCCTTCACTTAGTTGTTTATATAGACTATCGGGTTCATATGTAGGGATAACAGTGGTCACTCTATTGTCCATAGTATCAGTCAAAATTGGCATAAGATTACTGTCTTTCAATTTTTTCTCTGCAAAATACTTCTGTATGTTAAGTTTCTGTGTATATCTATTCAAATCTACAAAAAGATTAAAGATGTTATACGTGTTTGAGGGGCTAAACGACAATCCTTTCCCCAGAACTCTAATTTCATCATCCGTAATTTTGTAGGATGACAAGTTAAATATACCTTTGCTTAATTTTTGTAATCTTGCTTTTTTTGTGGAGGACCCGCTGCCTCTGCACCCCCGTCTGTGTATGGTCTTTTCCCTTTTTGAGGTTGAGTGTGTGTGGTTAAAGGCTCCAAGTAGCTGGCTATTTTTCGTTGGGACCAAGACTGCTGTCTCGGTCGCTGTTCTAAAAAAACAGCATTATTATTGTCATTTGAAAAATTATTATTGTTACCATAGTTGGTCATTTCACTATTACCACTCTGAGCTACATGGCTACGCCCATTTGAGGTTATGACATCATTGGGTTCATTTAAGGCCTCATATATATTAGAAATGGGTACATTGATAGAATTTAAATGATCAGGGTATTCCCTTCTAGTGTCCTCACATCTGTTATCACTGTCATTCCAAGATCTGGCACTATTGTGCCAAACTGGTTTGTTTTCATTAAAACCGCATGTGGGACCTGATCTGAAATTTTGTGAGGAATTCCTATTTTGGGAAATATTATTAGGTTCATGTTGAAAATTATATAACTATGACGATTATTATAATTATGCTGATTCTGATGATTATAATTCATTCGATTATATTGTATCGATTGATGGTCATTTCTATTGTAATGGGAGCCACTATTTCTGTAACTATTTCTTCTATGGACCACTGACCAATCATTGCCACCTTGTCCCTTTTGATTGCCCTGGGTCACATTAGTGGGAGGTTTATTTTGTAAGTCCTGTGTGGTGTTTACATTGCCATTAGCACCTCCTGATGGTCTATGTTCAAAGTTATTATTAGAGCGATTAGTCGATCTATTTCTATTCCTTTTCTACCATGAGTATATGTATGTATCTCCCCTCGGGTATAATCCCCCTCATCTCGCAACAATTTGCGATTTTTGTTGGCTAATAATTCTTTCTGAAAAGCGTCTATTCTTTGTTAAGTTTGCCTATTTAATTCTTCATATTCAGAGGATGTTTTGAAGTTCTCTAGGTGTAGTTGTATTTTTTCAATTTCAGTGGTGACTTTTGCTACTAAAGCTTCCCTATGTGCTATCAATATTTTCATTAAACGAAAAGAACAATCATTTAGAGCTTCATCCCATTTCGCTAGTAATTCAATGTCATCTTTAAAAGAACAGTTTTTAAAAATTCTAAGTCCTCTAGGGATTTGTTTTCTTTCTATATATTTCCTAAGCATTTCTGCATCCCACCAATGTCTGCATTCAGTATTAATTAATTCCTCTAACTTGGAGAAAGAGGAATGGATAGATAGAGTGTCAATGCTATCTACTGCGCATGACAGCTTCGGAAAAACACAATTGGCCTTTTATATTATAGGATATTTAAAGTATGCTTGATCATTTTAAAATAATTTATATAAATATTTCATGTGCGTTAACCCAACTGTGTTAAAATCTAAATTGTGAAACCTGATGCACAAATTGCTTATTTTCCATTCCTATGTTCTTCACTTAGAAAATAATGTACTTTATATATATATATATATATATATATATATATATATATGAAACTGTTCATGTTAAAATACATATCTATACTTATATATCTATAGGAATAAATATACAGTTATAGGTATACACACACACACATATATATTCTCTGGACTTGTATCAAGTGAATAATTGTATTCAATACGTGACGTTTCGGGGATCAAACAGACCCCTTCAGGTCTGAAAAAGGGGGCCGTTTGATCCTACAAACGTCACTTATTGAATAAAATTATTCCCTTGATGTAAGTTCAGAGAATGAGGATCCTTTGTTTTGGTATAGCTCCTCTTCACCCTGGCATGCTGATTGAAGGTGAAAGTGCAAATCCTTCCCAATATATATATGGCTTGAAATATGTATCTTATTCTAGTTTCCTTAACTGGAAAATGTATATGTATATATATATATATATATATATATATATATATATATATATATATATATATATATATATATATATATATATATATATATATATATATATATATATATATATAAATATATATATATATATATATATATATATCAAAATAACAAGAGTTATTGAGCAATGATACTTTTTTATTGGACTAACTATACATTTATAAGATGACAAGCTTTTGGAAGAATGTCTTCCTTTTTCAAGTCTTAAGCAATGTATAGTTACTCCAATAAAAACGTATCATTGCTCAATGCAATACTCTTGTTATTTTGATATCTAAATCTCTGGACAAACATGGCTACTCCAATATATATATATATATATATATATATATATATATATATATATGTTGCAAACAGTGTGCACTCCAGATCAATAGTCCACAACAGCCTTGGGTGCAGCAAACACTATTACAATATCCACGGAACAACCCTTGGTTCAAAATATGTCCTCTTACCTGAGAGATTCCACATGCCTCCTTGAATTATTAGCTGAGAGAGGAGAGATTGAAGAAGAGGTCCTGCTTGTCACACTGGATGTGACAAGCCTATATACAGTGATCACTCACCAAGAGGGTTTACAGGCGGTTGCCTTTCAACTCAATAGGTACCCATATGTGGGACCCCCACCAGAAATACTACTACATCTTTTGGAGATCTGCCTTACCACCAACTATTTTAGGTTCGAACAACAATTCTTCTTGCAATTGACCGGTACAGCGATGGGGTCCAATGTGGCCCCATCTTATGCAAATTTATTTATGTCCTTTTTTGAAGAATTTATGAGAGATCTATTCAAGGTGGATAAGATTATCCTGTTTAAGAGATATATTGACGATCTGTTTCTACTATGGACAGGAACACCAGAAGAACTTGAAACATGGTTTGTACAGCTAAATACCATTCACTCTGCACTAACATTTAAAATGCAGTTTGATAAGCAACAGATTGACTTTCTCAATGTTCGGCTCTATAAAAACATGGATAGGTTACAATCAACTCTCTATCATAAGAATACAGATAGAAATGCATTACTGCATTTTTCTAGATGCCACCCACTGGCCCTTAAAAAAGCCCTACCGAAATCACAATTTTTAAGGGGATTAAGGAATAACACAGAGTAGGAGAACAAGGATGTACAGATGATGGAAATGAGGAAACAATTCCAGACGCGTAACTACCCTACTAAGCTTCTACAGGAGCAACACACTCAAGCGCTGGAAAATAAGAAGAAATCAACAAATATAGCGGATGAAAACAGAATGACATTTGTCACCACCTATTCGAGTGATAAGAAAGCAATACCCAACATTATTAATAAACACTGGGAAATTGTCAATACGGATAAGACATTACCCTTATTGCGGACACCATCTCCATGAATTGGATACAGAAGGGCAAGATCCCTAAGGGACTTTTTAGTTAAAATGGATCCAGTGCAATGTTATAAGAAAACCACCTGGATGGATTTAAAAAAACAGGAGTCTTTCGTTGTTTGGGCTGTGTGACATGTGGGGGCCTAATCACAGGTATCTCATTCACACATGCCACAAGAGAAAAATTTACAAACACCGATATCGACTAACATGTACTACCACGCATATTGTATACCTGTTACATTGCACTTGTGGATTATATTACGTAGGTAAGACCTCTGATGATCTATGGACCAGGATGGCTAATCACCGCTCAGCCATCCGTATGGCACTAAAGAATGGGACATCTGAACAACCTGTGGCACGCCACTTTACAACACAGAGTTACGGATCTGAAATACACTATAATAGATCATGTACCCCCAATGAACAGAGGGGGTGACCGAAATAAAGTGCTACTACAACAGGAAGCCAAATGGACATTCTATTTGGACACTCATGCCTAAAGGGTTAAATACCCATCTTGATTGGCAAGTGTTTTTATAAATGCTGATCTGAGATATATATATATATATATATATATATATATATATATATATATATATATATATATATATATATATATATATATATATATATATATATATATATATATATATATAGATCCATGGTCCATTTTATGTCCTTTTTTTCATTATTTTCATTTTTTAAAATTTTTTCATTTTTTTCATCTTTTTCATCTTTTTCATTTTTTTCATTTTTTTCATCTCTTTCATCTTTTTTATCTTATGTTTTTAATGCTTATGAGAGTTATATAATTGAATTTTATGTTCATTTTTAGTTTGCTTCTCGTGCTTATAGATTGCATCTAAGGTTTACCAGTGATAAATAACCAATGTTTTATTAATATATTTTGAGATGTATATATGTGAGTTGGCTTTAAGATGTAACATTTGTCTAATGTATTATTATTAATAATATCTTCCCAGCATGTGAATTGCCTACAAGGGCAGCATATGTTTTGTCCTCCGACGATTGGCGTTTTGTGTACATGTTACCATGGTAACAGTGGGATGCACTCACTGTTTCGCCATTTTCGATATTGGTAATAAGCTTGAATGTTATTCCCTTCACAATTGTTATGCTATCAAGTTATTTGTTTTGATTTTATTAATGAAAGTTTTTTTGTAACAGAATATGCGGACATGCGCTGCCCCGGATGATTACGCCCATGTTGGGGGTGGATATTTTATATATATATATATATATATATATATATATATATATATATATATATATATATATATATATATATATATGTATATGTATATGTGTGTGTGTATGCATTGGAGCCCTTTGCAGTCAAGTAGCTGAAAACATGTAAAATCATATTCATGCAATATTCTTATTTAATAAAGTGTGTAACTATGTATTTGCTATAAATATTTCACATTCCAATGTTCTTCACATCAGGGAATATGTTCTAAGTATTTATTAATAGATATTCCTATATATATATATATATATATATATATATATATATATATATATATATATATATATATATATATATTTATATATATATATATATATATATATATATATATATATATATATATATATATTTATATATATATACACACACATATAATATTATATAGTATATAATATTATATATTTATATATTATTATTTTTTTTCAAAAATACCATTATATATATATATATATATATACATATATATATATATAAAAAATAACTCATTGTGTAGTTCATTAACAAATCTAGACAGGCCCAGAGGCTTGTTTTCCCACAGAAAACCTCTGAATTACATTGGCCTAGATTTAGAGTTGGGCGGTAGCCGTCAAAACCAGCGTTAGAGGCTCCTAACGCTGGTTTTGGGCTACCGCCGGTATTTAGAGTCAGGGTCTAACGCTCACTTTCCAGCCGCGACTTTTCCATACCGCAGATCCCCTTACGTCAATTGCGTATCCTATCTTTTCAATGGGATCTTTCTAACGCCGGTATTTAGAGTCGTGTCTGAAGTGAGCGTTAGAAATCTAACGACAAAACTCCAGCCGCAGAAAAAAGTCAGTAGTTAAGAGCTTTCTGGGCTAATGCCGGTTTATAAAGCTTTTAACTACTGTGCTCTAAAGTACACTAACACCCATAAACTACCTATGTACCCCTAAACCAAGGTCCCCCCACATCGCCGTCACTCGATAAAAAATTTTTAACCCCTAATCTGCCGACCGCCACCTACGTTATACTTATGTACCCCTAATCTGCTGCCCCTAACACCGCCGACCCCTATATTATATTTATTAACCCCTAACCTGCCCCCCACAACTTCGCCGCCAGCTACCTACAATAATTAACCCCTAATCTGCCGACCGCAAAGCGCCGCTACCTACGTTATAATTATGTACCCCTAATCTGCCAATCAGATTGAGCTCGCATTCTATTGGCTGTTCCGATCAGCCAATAGAATGCGAGCTCAATCTGATTGGCTGATTGGATCAGCCAATCGGATTGAACTTGATTCTGATTGGCTGATTCCATCAGCCAATCAGAATATTCCTACCTTAATTCCGATTGGCTGATAGAATCCTATCAGCCAATCGGAATTCGAGGGGCGCCATCTTGGATGACGTCATTTAAAGGAACCTTCATTCTTCAGTTGGACGTCGAACGAAGAGGATGGATCCGCGCCGGAGGTCTTCAAGATCAGCCGCTCGTCATCCGATGGAACAACATAGAAGATGCGGCTTGGATGAAGATGTTTGCCGGTCCGGATGTCCTCTTCTGCCCGGATAGGATGAAGATTTCTTCCCGGAGATGGACTTCTTCATTTGCCGCTTGGATCCAGACTTCAGCCGGAGGATGGACGTCACTCTTCAGCCCCTGCTTGGGCTTGGATGAAGATTTCGGAGGCTCTTCTGGACAGATCGGGACCCGGTGTGGTGAACACAAGATAGGTAGATCTTCAGGGGCTTAGTGTTAGGTTTATTTAAGGGGGGTTTGGGTTAGATTAGGGGTATGTGGGTTGTGGGTTGTAATGTTGGGGGGGGGTATTGTATGTGGTTTTTTTACAGGCAAAAGAGCTGAATTCTTTGGGGCATGCCCCGCAAAGGGCCCTGTTCAGGGCTGGTAAGGTAAAAGAGCTTTTAACTTTTTTAATTTAGAATAGGGTAGGGCATTTTTTTATTTTGGGGGGCTTTGTTATTTTATTAGGGGGCTTAGAGTAGGTGTAATTAGTTTAAAATTGTTGTAATATTGTTCTTATGTTTGTAAATATTTTTTTATTTTTTGTAACAGTTCTTTTTTATTTTTTGTACTTTAGTTAGTTTATTTCATTGTATTTATTTGTAGGTATTGTATTTAATTAATTTATTGATAGTGTAGTGTTAGGTTTATTTGTAGATAATTGTAGGTATTTTATTTAATTAATTTATTGATCGTGTAGTGTTAGGTTTAATTGTAACTTAGGTTAGGATTTATTTTACAGGTAATTTTGTAATTATTTTAACTATTTTAGCTATTAAATAGTTCTTAACTATTTAATAGCTATTGTACCTGGTTAAAATAAATACAAAGTTACCTGTAAAATAAATATAAATCCTAAAATAGCTATAATATAATTATAATTTATATTTTAGCTATATTAGGGTTTATTTTACAGGTAAGTATTTAGCTTTAAATAGGAATAATTTATTTAATAAAAGTTAATTTATTTCGTTAGATTTAAATTATATTTAACTTAGGGGGGTGTTAGTGTTAGGGTTAGACTTAGCTTTAGGGGTTAATCCATTTATTACAGTAGCGGCGAGATTCGGTCGGCAGATTAGGGGTTAATAATTGAAGTTAGGTGTCGGCGATGTTAGGGAGGGCAGATTAGGGGTTAATACTATTTATTATAGGGTAAAACAAAAGTAGCAGACGCACCACAAAGTCCTTATGCAGAGGTTCTCTTTATTGTCACAAACTGGGAGCCAGGAAAGCAGAACAACGTTTCGGGCTACAAACCCTTATTCATGTTCATTGAACATGAATAAGGGTTTGTAGCCCGAAACGTTGTTCTGCTTTCCTGGCTCTCAGTTTGTGACAATAAAGAGAACCTCTGCATAAGGACTTTGTGGTGCGTCTGCTACTTTTGTTTTACATTATTTTGAGGATTTTTGCAGTAATCCTACTGCAGTATGCACCCTATCAAGGATTGAAGTGCTGGATTTCTGAATTGCTTCTAACTATTTATTATAGGGTTATTGAGGCGGGAGTGAGGCGGATTAGGGGTTAATAACTTTATTATAGTAGTGGTGCG
Organism: Bombina bombina; assembly: GCF_027579735.1. NCBI lineage: Eukaryota > Metazoa > Chordata > Amphibia > Anura > Bombinatoridae > Bombina > Bombina bombina. The sequence continues at coordinate 951,996,805 of NC_069501.1, forward strand.
GTCCGCTCGGCAGAATAGGGGTTAATAAGTGTAGGCAGGTGGAGGCCACATTGAGGGGGGCAGTTTAGGGGTTAATTAATATAATATAGGGGTCGGCGGTGTTAGGGGCAGCAGATTAGGGGTACATAGGGATAATGTAAGTAGCGGCGGTTTACAGAGCGGCAGATTAAAGGTTAAAAAAATATGCAGGTGTCAGCGATAGCGGGGGCGGCAGAATAGGGGTTAATAAGTGTAAGGTTAGGGGTGTTTAGACTCGGGGTACATGTTAGAGTGTTAGGTGCAGACGTAGGAAGTGTTTCCCCATAGAAAACAATGGGGCTGCGTTAGGAGCTGAACGCGGCTTTTTTGCAGGTGTTAGGTTTTTTTTCAGCTCAAACAGCCCCATTGTTTTCTGTGGGGGAATCGTGCACGAGCACGTTTTTGAAGCTGGCCGCGTCCGTAAGCACCGCTGGTATCGAGAGTTGCAGTGGCGTTAAATTATGCTCTACGCTCCCTTTTTGGAGCCTAACGCACTGAAAACCCAGTCATTCTGTGAACTCTAAATACCAGCGGTATTTAAAAGGTGCGGACAGAAAAAAGCACGCGTAGCTAACGCACCCCTTTGGCCGCAAAACTCTAAATCTAGGAGATTGTTTCCAATGCAGCAAAGGATTCTGGGTAAGATATGCAAATTAAGTACACAATGACACACCTTTTTACTTCAGTCTGCTTTTCAGCAGGTTCCCTTACCCCAAGGTATCGCTGTTCACACAGCTTATAAACTTAGCTAGGGTTAGTGCAGTGATTCATAACCATCCCAGGACAGACTGTTTCGTGGTTTTTGCCACTCATCAGCTGGGAGAAGATTAGAATCACTGCTGGGTGAAGTTGATTCCAGGCAGAATACAACAACATTTTAAATTAGGGGGAGATAAAAGGCGAGTTTAAAATCCTCCACTACGCACAAAATATAGAAAAAATAACTCATTGTGTAGTTCATTAACAAATCTAGACAGGCCCAGAGGCTTGTTTTCCCACAGAAAACCTCTGAATTAAATTTTTTCCAATGCAGCAAAGGATTCTGGGTAAGATATGCAAATTAAGTACACAATGACACACCTTTTTACTTCAGTCTGCTACACAATGAGTTATTTTTTCTATATTTTGTGCGTAGTGGAGGATTTTAAACTCGCCTTTTATCTCCCCCTAATTTAAAATGTTGTTATATATATATATATATATATATATATATATATATATATATATATATATATATATATATATATATATATACAGGGAGTGCAGAATTATTAGGCAAATGAGTATTTTGACCACATCATCCTCTTTATGCATGTTGTCTTACTCCAAGCTGTATAGGCTTGAAAGCCTACTACCAATTAAGAATATTAGGTGATGTGCATCTCTGTAATGAGAAGGGGTGTGGTCTAATGACATCAACACCCTATATCAGGTGTGCATAATTATTAGGCAACTTCCTTTCCTTTGGCAAAATGGGTCAAAAGAAGGACTTGACAGGCTCAGAAAAGTAAAAAATAGTGAGATATCTTGCAGAGGGATGCAGCACTCTTAAAATTGCAAAGCTTCTGAAGCGTGATCATCGAACAATCAAGCGTTTCATTCAAAATAGTCAACAGGGTCGCAAGAAGCGTGTGGAAAAACCAAGGCGCAAAATAAATGCCCATGAACTGAGAAAAGTCAAGCGTGCAACTGCCAAGATGCCACTTGCCACCAGTTTGGCCATATTTCAGAGCTGCAACATCACTGGAGTGCCCAAAAGCACAAGGTGTGCAATACTCAGAGACATGGCCAAGGTAAGAAAGGCTGAAAGACGACCACCACTGAACAAGACACACAAGCTGAAACGCCAAGAAATATCTCAAGACTGATTTTTCTAAGGTTTATGGACTGATGAAATGAGAGTGAGTCTTGATGGGCCAGATGGATGGGCCCGTGGCTGGATTGGTAAAGGGCAGAGAGTTCCAGTCTGACTCAGACGCCAGCAAGGTGGAGGTGGAGTACTGGTTTGGGCTGGTATCATCAAAGATGAGCTTGTGGGGCCTTTTCGGGTTGAGGATGGAGTCAAGCTCAACTCCCAGTCCTACTGCCAGTTTCTGGAAGACACCTTCTTCAAGCAGTGGTACAGGAAGAAGTCTGCATCCTTCAAGAAAAACATGATTTTCATGCAGGACAATGCTCCATCACACGCGTCCAAGTACTACACAGCGTGGCTGGCAAGAAAGGGTATAAAAGAAGAAAATCTAATGACATGGCCTCCTTGTTCACCTGATCTGAACCCCATTGAGAACCTGTGGTCCATCATCAAATGTGAGATTTACAAGGAGGGAAAACAGTACACCTCTCTGAACAGTGTCTGGGAGGCTGTGGTTGCTGTTGCACGCAATGTTGATGGTGAACAAATCAAAATACTGACAGAATCCATGGATGGCAGGCTTTTGAGTGTCCTTGCAAAGAAAGGTGGCTATATTGGTCACTGATTTGTTTTTGTTTTGTTTTTGAATGTCAGAAATGTATATTTGTGAATGTTGAGATGTTATATTGGTTTCACTGGTAAAAATAAATAATTGAAATGGGTATATATTTGTTTTTTGTTAAGTTGCCTAATAATTATGCACAGTAATAGTCACCTGCACACACAGATATCCCCCTAAAATAGCTATAACTAAAAACAAACTAAAAACTACTTCCAAAACTATTCAGCTTTGATATTAATGAGTTTTTTGGGTTCATTGAGAAAATGGTTGTTGTTCAATAATAAAATTAATCCTCAAAAATACAACTTGCCTAATAATTCTGCAATCCCTGTATATATATATATATATATATATATATATATATATATATATATATACAGTGGGGCAAAAAAGTATTTAGTCAGCCACCAATTGTGCAAGTTCTCCCACTTAAGAAGATGAGAGAGGCCTGTAATTTTCATCATAGGTATACCTCAACTATGAAAGACAAAATGTGGAAACAAATCCAGACAATCACATTGTCTGATTTGGGAAGAATTTATTTGCAAATTATGGTGGAAAATAAGTATTTGGTCAATATCAAAAGTTCATCTCAATACTTTGTTATATATCCTTTGTTGGCAATGACAGAGGTCAAACGTTTTCTGTAAGTCTTCACAAGGTTGTCACACACTGTTGCTGGTATGTTGGCCCATTCCTGCATGCAGATCTCCTCTAGAGCAGTGATGTTTTGGGGCTGTCGCTGGGCAACACAGACTTTCAACTCTCTCCAAAGGTTTTCTATGGGGTTGAGATCTGAAGACTGGCTAGGCCACTCCAGAACCTTGAAATACTTCTTACGAAGCCACTCCTTCATTGCCCGTGCAGTGTGTATGGGATCATTGTCATGCTGAAAGACCCAGCCACGTTTCATATTCAATGCCTTTGCTGATGGAAGGAGGTTTGCACTCATAATCTCACGATACATGGCCCCATTCATTATTTCATGTACACGGATCAGTCGTCCTGTTCCCTTTGCAGAGAAACAGCCCCAAAGCATGATGTTGCCACCCCCATGCTTCACAGTAGGTATGGTGTTCTTTGGTTGCAACTCAGCATTCTCTCTCCTCCAAACACGACGAGTTGTGTTTCTACCAAACAGTTCTACTTTGGTTTCATCTGACCAAATGATATTCTCCCAATCCGCTTCTGGATCATCCAAATGCTCTCTAGCATACTTCAGATGGGCCCGGACATGTACTGGCTTAAGCAGGGGGACACGTATGGCACTGCAGGATCGGAGTCCCTGGCGGCGTTGTGTGTTACTGATGGTAGCCTTTGTTACGTTGGTCCCAACTCTCTGCAGGTCATTCACTAGGTCCCCCCGTGTGGTTCTGGGATGTTTGCTCACCGTTCTTGTGATCATTTTGACCCCACGGGGTGAGATCTTGCATGGAGCCCCAGATCGAGGGAGATTATCAGTGGTCTTGTATGTCTTCCATTTTCTAATTATTGCTCCCACAGTTGATTTCTTCACACCAAGCCTCTTGCCTATTGCAGATTCAGTCTTCCCAGCCTGGTGCAGGTCTACAATTTTGTTTCTGGTGTCCTTTGACAGCAATTTGGTCTTCACCATAGTGGAGTTTGGAGTGTGACTGTTTGAGGTTGTGGACAGGTGTCTTTTATACTGATAACAAGTTCAAACAGGTGCCATTAATACAGGTAATGAGTGGAGGACAGAGGAGCCTCTTAAAGAAGAAGATGCAGGTCTGTGAGAGCCAGAAATCTTGCTTGTTTTTAGGTGACCAAATACTTATTTTCCACCATAATTTGCAAATAATTTTTTTCCAAATCAGACAATGTGATTGTCTGGATTTGTTTCCACATTTTGTATCTCATAGTTGAGGTAAACCTATGATGAAAATTACAGGCCTCTCTCATCTTCTTAAGTGGGAGAACTTGCACAATTGGTGGCTGACTAAATACTTTTTTGCCCCACTGTATATATATATTGGCCTTAGAGGATCTTAGAAGCAGGGAGGATATTGTTGTGCGCTCAGCAGATAAGGGTGGCTCAATAGTGGTTCTTGATAGAACAGATTATGTTCAGGAAGCACTACGCCAATTGCAGAACACTGAGCATTTTACCCTTTTGCACGGTGATCCTACAATCAAGTACAAACATGAACTTTTGGCAATCTTGGATGATGGTTTGGAGGATGGGCACTTTGACACAGATACCTTTGAGTTCTTGTGTGTTGATCATCCTATAGTGCCCATCTTCCACCATCTTCCTAAAATACATAAGTCTTTAACTGATGTTAAAGGACACCCCATTGTCAGTGGGATCGGCTCTTTAACAGAGCATGTGTCCCAGTGGATGGATGGCATCCTTCAACCGTTTGTACTATCACTATATAGTCATCTTAGGGATACTAAACATGTGATCAAACTGTTGGAACCTATGGAGTGGAATTTTGATTTATATCAATGGGCAACCATTGATGTAGTTTCACTTTATTCCTCAATCCCTCACCAGAAAGGTTTGGAAGCAGTGGCATTTTTTCTTAAAAATTATTCAGATTTTAGTGAAAACTTCCAAGAGTACATTCTGAGAGTTCTGGGTTTCCTGCTCACCCATAACTATTTCAAATTTGAGGGGGAGTTCTATCTCCAGAAGTGTGGGACAGCTATGGGGGCTAAGTTTGCCCCCTCCTATGCCAACCTTTTTATGGGTTGGTGGGAGCTGTCCCACATCTATGGAGATAGTAACTCCTACAGACATATGATCCATTTTTATGGACGTTACATTGATGACCTCCTCCTCATCTGGTGTGGCGGGGACTCAGAATTCTCAGAATTTGTTGACTCTCTGAATAATAACAATGTTGGTATTAAATTTACTTCTGAGTTAAGTAAGAATACCACTAACTTCCTGGATATCACATTGGAGGGTACTGAACAAGGTAGAATCATTAGTAGAATCTATCGTAAGCGCACAGCGGGCAATGCATTGCTACATGCCCACAGCTATCGATTAAAGAAAAGAGGATATTCCAACCATGTTGTTCACAGAGCTCAACAAGAAGTTCAGAAGCTCAATAGGAACAGCTTAGTCGAGGGACACTTAAAAACATCTCCCAGCGCTGACACATCCTTCCAAGGTGTAACCTTTGTCACCGATTATAGTTCGCAATACACTGAAATATGTAAGATAATTAAGAAACATTTTGCGTTTCTCTCTGCAGATGACAAATTGGAGACATGTGTCAGAGCTGGTGTAAGATGCTCCTATAGAAGAGCTAAGACTTTGGCTAATGCATTATCACCTTCATCCTTGCCTGAATTGAACTCATAAGGGTCTGTTCAAATGCAGACAGAAATGTCGGGTATGTGAGTACAATTTTGGCATCTAACATTTTTAAATCTGAAGTTACGGGTGAAACTTTTCCCATCACTAGTTGCCTGAAATGTACTTCAACTAATGTTGTATATGTACTCACCTGCATTTCCTGTCACCTACAGTATGTAGGTCTAACAACAAATGAAGTAAAGGTACGCATTCGCAACCATTTGTCCACCATTCAAGCAGGAGAAGCTAGTACACCTCTGGTGAAACACTTTTCACGATGCCACAATAAGGACATTAAAAGTCTTAGATGGCAGGCTATTGAAAGAGTATGTTGTCCACCTAGAGGGGGTGATCGTGATCGGCTACTACAAAAGAGGGAGATGTATTGGATCTTTAAACTTCAGACCCGAGTACCTTCGGGTCTGAACTCTGAATATGATTTAATTATTTTCTGGAAATAATCATGTGGTCACATTCATCTCCCTCTTTTGTATTGGCCTGATGTAAGGAAAATTATAAATTACAAGAGTAATATCTACACTAAATATCAATATACAACAATACAGTAAGTCTACCATTTAGGAAGAGTCTATAACTCTAGCTTTTCCCACTCGAACCATTGCTATTTTAGAATAACTAACATCTTAGATAAAACATTTATAAAATTTTCATAATACCTCCTCATTTGTCTTTTTAATTCAGATACCACTCATTTTCAACTTTTTGTATAAATCTGCATCCAGTTTGAATGGCTTTAAGTTATTCTTATAAGCCAAATTTGTGTGATATGCTTCACCGAAATTGTGTGGTTATGAATTCCCATTGTGTAATAATGGGCATCATATACATACCTCATGTTAAGTGTGAACACAGGGTTGATAATCCCCACCCCCCTATTATTTCAAGTAATTTGGTGTATCCTATAATGCTTATATTTTTTCAAATGGATAACTAGACCATTTGATATGAATTACTCGCTTTGCATTAATCAGGGTTTAAAATTAAATTACCATTGCAGTTTGTAAAAATAAAAACAAACCTATATAATGAAATAAAATGTAAACATAAAGGTATTTCCTCTTAAAGTGTTCACAAGGGGTTAAGTATTTATTCCCGCTTAAACTTGCCAATTAAATTTTAACCAATTGGATTTTCCCAGCCACCTTAAACAGGTGAGCAGGGATTTTACCTGTAGCTATGATTACGCCGTGAGCGGCGAAACATGTCAGCAGCAGTCTTTCTAAAAGTTTTGCTGGAGTTGTGAGACATGCCGTTTTTTGATCATGTATTCATGGATTGTTTTTAAACTGAAATAAATCAAGTTTTGGATCTGCAAAAAGTCTCTGCAATTTGTTTCTTATTGCTATATATATATATAAATAAAACATAGTCTTCTATGTGAAGAACATTGAAATCTGAATATAAACAGGTGCATAAAATCCAACACATAGCCATGAATATTCCATAGACAAACTTTGGCAGCACAATGGGCCATACTGAAGATCTCAGTGACTGTAAATGTGGCACATTCATGGGATGTCACCCTTGCTCCAAGTCAGTTTGTGACATTTTTGCCCTACTAGTTCTGCCCTGGTCAACTCAACTGTATGCTATTATTGTGAAGTGGAAACTTATTTGAGCAACAATAGCCCAGCCACAAAGTGGTAGTCCACACTAACTTATAGGGCAGGTTTGCCAAGTGCTGAAGCACACAGTGCATAATAATCCCCTGTTATCTGTTGTATCACTCATGACAGATTTCCAAGGTGCAACTGAGGGAGCTTCAAGAAATGGGTTTCCATGGCCGAGCAGCTATTCACAAGCTTCACCTCAAAATGCGCAATGATGTAAACATGACATGCTGCTACTGGACTCTGAAGAAGTGGAGACATGTTTTCTGAAGTGATTGAATCACACTTCCCTATTTGGCAGTCTGGTGGAAGAAACTGGATGTTGCAGAGTCTAGGGGAATGGTGCCTATGGGAATGAATAGTGCCTACTGTGTATATACAGTCCCACCATGACAGTGCTCTTGTGCACAAAGTGAAGTCGTCCGTGAATACATGTTTGAGGTGTTTGGTGTAGAGGAACTCAAGAAGCATGCAAAGAGCCCTGACCTCAACCCCACTGAACACCTATGAAATGGAACATCAAATATGAGCAAAACCTTCTCATCCAACATCAGTGCCTGACTGCACACATTTTCTTTGGCTCAATGGTCACACATTTCTACAGACTTACTTCAAAATCTTGTGGAAATCCTTCCCAGGAGAGCTTTTATAGCTACAAACCTGGGGGCTAACTCCATATCAATTCCCATTGTTTTAGAATGGGATTTCCAACAAGCTCATACAGATGAGAGGGTCAGGTACCCACATAATTTTGGCCATATAGTATATGTCACTGACTAAGCTTGTCCATATCTACATGGGAATGTGGTACAGTGATGTACTTGTGTTATTGTACAGATTCAGAGACATGCACAGGAATTCTACAAATGTTTAATCCCCTTCTCTAATGGTGCATGTTTAGTGTTTGTACATGGTTCAGCCATGTACAAGGCTAGATACCAAATGGAGCAAAAACATATTAGCACTATTATGTGTTTACATTGCTCAAACCTAATCAACAACTCTTCTAATTTTGCTCTCATACTACAAGTCCAAAGTTATTTTTTTACGCTTGAATGATAGTCTGGGCCGTTCTAACATCTGCATGTCAGATAGTGTGGTTGAGTTAAATAGATCACACAATAGACTTCTATGGGGGAACTTAATGTCAGATTTAGCTCGAGTGCTAAGCCGTTGGTTTGCTAAGCCAATGCTGCACAAGTAGTGGAGTTCTTTGTGTATTCCTGTTCTATACAATTAATAATAATCATTTATTTCAGGTCCTAAAAAGCTCTAAATTTACTGAATTATTTTGGACTGTGCTCAAGCTCAACACTTAAAGTAACAGTCTACTTGAAATTGGATATTGTTTAAAGGATAAATAATCCCTTTATGACCCATTCCCCAGTTTTGCATAACCAACACTTTTATATTAATACACTTTTTTACCTCTTTGATTACCTTTTATCTAATCCTCTGCAGAGTGCCCCTTGTCTCAGTTCTTGTGACAGACTTGCACAATGAGCACAATGTTATCTATACAGTACACATGAAGCAGAGGTCTAAATTACACCCTGTAAAATGCACTGAGATAAGAGGCGGCCTTCAACAGCTTAGAATACAGTTTGAGCCTACCTAGGTTTAGCTTTCAACAAAGAATACCAAAAGAACAAAGCAAATTTGATGGAATAAGTATATTAGAAAGTTGTTTAAAATTGAATGCCCTATTTGAATCACAAAAGTTTAGTTTTGACTTTACTGTCCTTTTAACCCCTTAATGACCGGACCATTTTTCAGTTTTCTTACCCTTAATGACAATGGCTATTTTTACATTTCTGCAGTGTTAGTGTTTAGCTGTAATTTTCCTCTTACTCATTTACTGTACCCACACATATTATATACCGTTTTTCTCGCCATTAAATGGACTTTCTAAAGATACCATTTTTTTCATCATATCTTATAATTTAATATAAAAAATATATAAAATATGAGGAAAAAATGGAAAAAAACACACTTTTTCTAACTTTGACCTCCAAAATCTGTTACACATCTACAATCACCAAAAAACACCCATGCTAAATAGTTTCTAAATTTTGTCCTGAGTTTAGAAATACCCAATGGTTACATGTTGTTTGCTTTTTTTGCAAGTTATAGGGCAATAAGTACAAGTAGAACTTTGCTATTTCCAAACCACTTTTTTTCAAAATTAGCGCTAGTTACATTGGAACACTGATATCTGTCCGGAATCCCTGAATATCCCTTGACATGTATATATATATATATATATTTTTTAGAAGACAACCCAAAGTATTGATTTATGCCCATTTTGGTATATTTCATGCCACCATTTCACTGCCAAATGCGAGCAAATAAAAAAAATTGTTCACTTTTTCACAAATTTAGTCACAAACTTTAGGTTTCTCACTGAAATTATTTACAAACAGTTTGTGCAATTATGGCACAAATGATTGTAAATGCTTCTCTGGGATCCCCTTTGTTCAGAAATAGCAGACATATATGGCTTTGGCGTTGCTTTTTGGTAATTAGAAGGCAGCTAAATGCAGCTGCGCACCACACGTGTATTATGCCCAGCGGTGAAGGGGTTAATTAGGGATCTTGTAGGGACCTTGAAGGGTTAATTTTAGCTTTAGTGTAGTGTAGTAGACAACCCAAAGTATTGATCTAGGCCCATTTTGGTATATTTCATGCCACCATTTCACCGCCAAATGCGAGCAAATAAAAAAAAAAGTGTCATTTTTCACAATTTTAGGTTTCTCACTTAAATTATTTACAAACAGCTTGTGCAATTATGGCACAAATGGTTGTAAATGCTTCTCTGGGATCTCCTTTGTTCAGAAATAGCAGACATATATGGCTTTGGCGTTGCTTTTTGGCAATTAGGAGGCCGCTAAATGCTGCTGCGCACCACACTTGTATTATGCCCAGCAGTGAAGGGGTTAATTAGGTAGCTTGTAGAGAGCTTGCAGGGTTAATTTTAGCTTTAGTGTAGAGATTAGCCTCCCAGCTGACACATCCCACCCCCTGATCCCTCCCAGACAGCTCTCTTCCCTCCCCCACCCCACAATTGTCCCCGCCATCTTAAGTACTGGCAGAAAGTCTGCCAGTACTAAAATAAAAGGTTTTTTTTTGTTTTTTTTTTAATTATTCAGCTGTGATGGACCCCTGCCTTAACCCCCAACCTCCCTGATCCCCCCCAAAGACCTCTCTAACCCTCCCCACCTACCTATTTGCCACCATCTTGGGTACTGGCAGCTGTCTGCCAGTACCCAGTTTTCCCCAAAAAATAAAGTGTGTTTTTTTTTTTTTTTTTTTTTAGTGTTTTTTTCATTTTTTCTGTAGTGTAGCTGCCCCCCCCAGTACCCCCACCCCCCTAACCCTACCAGATCCTTTTATTTAAAAAAAAAAAAAAAAGTTTGCTGCCCCCCCTCCCTCTTAACAGAACTCATTGGTGGCAGTGTTTGCTGCGCGCGCGCGCGCACACACACACACGCACGCGCGCGCGCACGCAGGCCCCCCCTCCACACGCTCCCAGCATCCGGCGTGCACAATGCACTTGTAGGAACCGGATGCCGGGTAGCGATGGGCCGCCCACCCTCCTCCCTTGTAAGCTCCCACCCACCAACGAACGGCCCCATCGCTACCGGTGCAGAGAGGGCCACAGAGTGGCTCTCTCTGCATCGGATGCTTTTTAAAGGGTATTGCAGGATGCCTCAATATCGAGGCATCACTGCAATACCCTGAGAGCTGCTGGAAGCGATTGCGATCGCTTCCAGCACTCTCTTAGGCAACTGACGTACCAGGTACGTCCATTGTCACTAACTGCTAGTTTTTGCAGGACGTACCTGGTACGTCAGTTGTCATTAAGGGGTTAACTCGCCATTTGTAATATTAGCGCAATGAGAAGCTAAAAATGCTCTCTGCATTATTCATTAAAAGTATAGAGCATGTTAAAAAAAATGCAGCCGTATTAAGATGATTTGCTTATATAGATATGCATTGTAAAACAACTCTGTTATATACTTTCATTAATTATTTTGTCCCCTTTTAATGCAATTTAGCTCTGAAATTTGCATTTTTTTCTAATTCTCAAAACTGAAAATGCACACTGCAGACTTCTCAAGACTAACACTGCTATATATCTGTCCTTAAAGGGACACTCAAGTCAAAATTAAACTGTCATGATTCTGATAGAGCATTCAATTTTTAACAACTTTCCAATTTACTTCCATTAACAAAAGGTGCACAGTCTTCTTATATTTACACTTTTTGAGTCGACAGCTCCTACTGAGCATGAGCAAGAATTCACAGAATATACATATGCATTTGTGATTGGCTGATGGCTGTCACATGATACAGGAGTAGTGGAAATAGACATTACTTTGAAATACATTTGTTGATTATGCTAATCTAATGTATTTACTGGTCCTTTACTGGTCCCAGGGGTACATGTCCCACAGGTTGAGAAACAAGTATCTAGATCACACTCTAAAATGAAAAAACAACGACTTCCGGTGGGCGGGCTTAGAGGTAACAGCTCTGGCGCAGAGCTCCGTGCCAACTACAAGAGTAAAGTGAGAATTCACTCTAAATTTTATAGCCCGAGCCTATTTGCCCTAGACAGGGATCGTGTCTGGGCCCTAGAGAGGCAGGCAATATACATCTGCCCCCACTGAAGTCCGTCTTCCAACTGTCTAAGGGGAAACCAGGCAGACGGCGCAAGGAGAGCGGCGGCCATCTTGGCCTAGCACGAATAAGGAGGACAAGCTGAAATTGCGAGCTAGCTGGTGAGGTTCCTGCACAAACCCCAGAGCGGGCGGAAAGAAGCACCGGCGACTCACTGCCCGAATCGGAAGCTGTACTCTGCCCTTTACTGAGCTCCACAGGCTGGAGAGGTGACACGGCGAGAAGCCACGTGGCGCTGGAGGCGCGAACGCGACTGAAGAGTCAAACAAGGAGGGCGCAGTCTTACAGCAGCCTGTAGGCATACCGCAGGTGACAGAATCATCGGAGCATTTGGCACAGGCTCCCGGTCTCCTGGATCTGCTCTGCATACCGCCATCAAGTATACCGGAGCAATGAGGGTACCAGCCAGTACCGGGTAAGCCTGCTGAGACCAGACCGTACTGGGTAAGATCGTGCTGTGTATACATACGGCCTCAATTTTCTTGATAATCCGGTGGCGGTGAGGAGGCTTAGAGGCTTGGAGCTCTTTCCTATGGGACACCTCTGAATGAGGGGATTAATAGGGCTCTCTGGACTGCACATATAGATCATCTGCCCCCCTGGTACTTTACTTAATAACAGTTGGAGCTCATTGTATAGTGGCACCCGCTAATGACTTTTTGGATTCTACCTAAATCTCTGTAGGGAGGTGGGCTGTATTGGGGTCGGCTCAGAGGTCTGGGAACTATAAGTGCTACGTACTGCATAAAATCCTGCTTTGCCCTAGCCCTCAGACACTGACCTTTTTTGATCATATTTAAACTTGCTGGATATAAGATGCACTGCATGGGCCTAGGAGCCCACTGAGGCCTGAACATTAACTTTCTAAGGGACTTTTCACCTGCAGGAGCCCCCAACAAGTTGCTTGAAATCCCCTGTAAATTGCTGCCTGCAAAGGAGTTATTATTCCTCTCTCTTGACTGTGTGCAAAATATGCTTTAGTCACTCTTTTGTTTCGCAGGTTGAATTGTATTTATGGACACACAGACTGCATATTTTGCACTGTATTGATATACTCTGGGTACTGCTGGCTCATTTTGTGTAATTATAGGCCTGCCTGATAGAGAGATTATAGAGAGTCTGTGTTGTGCTGTGTACTGCATGCTGCTTTAACCATCTCTTTGCTTTGCAGGTTGAACAACATTTATTGGCACACTGATTGTATATTCTGACATGTACTGATGTATTATCTATACTGACTGTTCATTTAGTGCAACAACTGTCTGATTTGTGAGAGTAGTTGGGGGAGGCATTTTCTGGGCTGCATATTTGTCCAATACCCAAGCTAGCAAATAGAAAGTGGATAGTGTATGGAGAAATTTCTAGTACCAAACAAAATGGCGAGCAGGAATAAAAATACAGATTGCAGAGCTAAAGTAGGTTCTGATGTAGGTACCCAGGCTACCTCTTTTGACCCTATCCCAGAAAGCCATGCCCTGGACCCGCACCCTATAGTAAAGCAAATATCCACCCTTTTTTTACCTAAGATAGAAAATTTGCAAAAAAGGGTTGACACGCTTGCGGAGGAAGTAAAGCAATTTTCGACAAGACTGTCGGAGGTAGAGGGGAGGGTGTCAAATATAGAGGACACGCAAAATGTCAAAACTAATAAACTGATAGCCCTGGAGAAACACACTGTAGCTCTTCAACAAAAGATTGATGATCTAGAAAATATATCACGGCGGAATAACCTCCGCCTGTTAGGCCTGCATGAATCCATCAAAGCAAATGATATCTTGAAATTTGTTGAAACTACTCTCCCATCTTTGATAGAGATCCCTACTGACACACTAGTGCGTAGTGTAGAAAGAGCACACAGGGTAGGCCCAGAAAGACCGGCCATGGATCGCAATGCACAAGCAAGGCCTGTAATGATAAAATTCCTTCATTTTCAGACTAAAATGGCAGTCCTTAGGGCGTATCGAAGGATGGGGGAAGTGTCTTTTGAGAACTCTAGGATTCTACTCTTCCAGGATTACTCTGCAGATCTAGTGAAACAGCGCAGGGAGTTCTCAACAATCTGCTCTAGATTACACAGAGAGGGTAGACAGGCCTATTTACTCTACCCAGCTAAGCTAAAAATTGCCACCCCTAGAGGTCCTAAATTTTTTGACTCTCCGCAGGCAGCACAGGAGTTTTTGGATGCAGAGAATGGCTCCAGGAGTCCTAGATATGCTAGAGGGGGAGAGGGTTAGGGAGGGGTTTTCTGTACAGAACAAGGTGAGGCCCTTATTATCTAGTTTTATCTATGACTTATGCAGATAAAACAAGGTGGAGATAAAAAAAAGTTGCTATACCTGTGCGCAGGTCAAGAGTTTGTTCTTATGGTTATGGTTCATTATGCAGTTGGGGGGGATATGTTCGATAGACATATTTTAGTTAAATGTCTGGGAAGCTTTCCCTGTTATACTCTGGAGTGGAGGGGTTCAGGACAAGTAAGTTATAAAAGGTTAAGGACACCAGGCGATTCCGCTGCAGGATTGTCTCTGCTCTATATATCTTTGTTTCTTCTTTCATTTAGGACGAATAATGGAGTCACCAATGTGTTTAATGGTGCAGCCCTGCAGGCTCACAAGTATAAATGTTACTGGTATATAGACAGGGATATGCTTTTAGAGAAAAATGGTTGGGCGAAACTTAAACTTATCCAATGTTGTCTATTAACATTGCTTTTGTACAGGTTGTATTATGATGAATGGTATCCTTGCACCTCTGGAACCGATGGACTGGCACGGAGATGGGTGAGGAACTTTCTTTACTACCCTTTTTCTTTACTACCCTTTTTTTTTTTCTCTCTCTCTTACGCTGAGGATCACATTAAACATTAACATTAGTATATACTCTTGGAATGTAGGGGGTATACACTCCCCAGTTAAGCGAAAGACTATACTCACACTACTTAGAAAGAAAGGTGCAGACATCGCGTTTTTACAGGAGACACATCTTAATGACACAGAACACGCTAAATTACAAAGGGACTGGGTTGGCAGGGTGGAATTTGCATCTTATAAATCAGCCAGCAGAGGGGTGGCTATCCTGTTTGGGAAAAAATTAGAGATGGATGACGTATCGGTAGTAACTGACCCAGAGGGACGATATATTATAGTTTGCACTACAATTGCGGGCAAGAGATACACGTTGTGCAATATATATGCACCCAACAAGAAAGACAGATAATTTTGGGAAGGTTTGATTGAGGTACTGACTCATTCTTGGATACTCCTATCATACTAGGGGGTGACTTCAACCTCGCCCCCAATCCTCAATGCGACAGGCTTAGGGACCAGAGTAGACAACTTGGGGGATTGCAGACCAAGGTCAGTTGCAAATTTGAAGTGGATACATTTAAATCTCTGACATCTGCTCTAGATATCGTGGATATTTGGCGCAAGCTGAATCCGGACGGTAGGGACTTTACGTGTGTCTCCAGATCCTCTCCCACTATGTCACGTATAGATCTATTCATGGTCTCGAACTCCTTGATTCCCCAAGTGGTGGATACTAAAATAGGGGATGTGGTGGTTTCTGATCATGCCCCTGTGGGGCTCTTCCTAGACACACTGCCCCGGGCGTCGGGGTGCAGGACTCTTAGATTTCCCCAATACCTATTGACATCCCAAGAGTTTCAACAATATATGGAACAGGCTTGGGATGACTTTCAAACTAATAATGCACAGCATCGCTCGAACCCAGAGCTCTTCTGGCATACAGCCAAAGTAGTGCTAACAGGTGATATTCTAGCCTTCCTGTCACGCGGATAAGTTCCGTTTGTATAGGTCCTCACCCACACTGGTTAACCACCAGAAGTATATGGATACGAAAAAAGAATATGATGCGCTATTGGCGTATCAAGCCTCACAAGCCCTCCTGAGAACTAGGGGTAGATACTACCGCTTTGGGGATAAATCGGGCAGACTGCTGGCCTCCCTGGTCAACCTGAAATCCTCCACTCATTTCATAGCGGCCATTAGGTCAGGGGGCACTCTGGCTAAGGACCCTAAATGAATAGTGGAGACATTTGCCTCTTATTATTCTGACCTCTATGCTAGCAACAAGGGGGGGACAGAGGAGACTAAACGGGCATTTTGGGACTCTATCGAGTTACCACAGGTGTCGGACGACCAATTGAGTAAGCTTAATGCGCCTATTTCTAGGGAAGAGGTGGATAGGACGATCATGACTTTGAATTTGGGCAAAGCAGCAGGCCCAGATGGGCTGCCGATCGAATTTTATCGGTTACTAGTGGTCCCTGTGCTCACTGATCTTTTTCAGAACTATTTCACGGAAGCTAGTAAACCAACTAAGACCTTCACGGCTGCTCACATCACTCTTATCCCTAAGGCGGGTAAAGATGCGCTTCTCCCGGGAGTCTTACAGACCCATATCGCTATTGAACTCCGATTACAAGATCTTGACTAAGTTATTAGCGGAACGTCTTAAATTTATATTACCAGACTTGATACACGAGGATCAGACCGGCTTTATGGTAGCGAGATCCTCGGTGGTAAACGTACGCAGAATCCTGCAGGTGCTACAACACTTTTGGAGTCTGAAACAATCGGGGGAAGGGGGTAAGCTCCGGAGGCCTTCCTGCTGTCCTTGGATGCAGAGAAGGCCTTCGATAGGCTGGAATGGGGACACTTGTTACATACCTTGTCCAGGTTTAACTTCTCTGGGTCCTTTGTCTCTTTTATCACCAATTTATACTCTTCACCTATAGCTAACATATGCGTTAACAACATATTCTCGTCTGACATAATATTGCAAAGGGGTACAAGACAGGGGTGCCCGCTGTCTCCTTTGTTGTTTAATTTGGCACTGGAGCCACTAGCAATTAAATTACGTCAAATCTTCCCAGGCATTGAAGTAGCGGGTTACTCCCAACATCTCGCACTATATGCAGACGATATGTTGATGTTTGTACAAGACCCTAAGGTGCACGTGCCGTCTATTGTGCAGACGTTGCGAGATTTCGGGTCCTTCTCGGGCTATAAAGCCAACATGCAAAAGTCAGAAATCTTATGGCTGCACAGGGGTGAAGGACCGGCGCAAGAGTATCCGTTCGCAGTGGTGAACCAGGTGATTACCTATTTAGGTATTCAAATCCATGTGAACCCCAACAAGCTATATTCCATTAACTTGGCCCCCTTATGCGCAAAACTCTGCTCCCAGATGAAAAGCTGGAAGTCACTACCCATATCGCTAATGGGACGCGTCAGCCTTATCAAAATGGCGATCCTCCCTCGTCTTTTATATCCCATGCTCATGCTGCCTCTTCTGCTTAATAAAAATGATGTGAAATCTTTAAATTCTGCAATGCGCTACTTTGTGTGGCGTGGAGGCAGACCACGTATCTCAGCAACAAAATTATCCATGAGTTATCTCAATGGGGGGCTAGCACTGCCGGACTTCAGGCTATACAATTGGGTGGCCATGATTCGCCTGGTACTCGACTGGCAGATAGGCACGGGCCACTTTTATAGAGCGGATTTGGAGAGAGCAGTGTTAAAGGGTATATCTCTAGCGTACCTGCCGCACTTATCAAATTCGGGAGCGGCTAAATTGCTGACTGGGAATCTTCTATACCAGGACCCTATGAAAGCCTGGCACTTAGCTCATAAGTATCTAGGTAAGGTGAATATGGGCTCTCCATATCTACCACTTAGTGGCAATCCGGATTTTCCGGCAGGTATGGACACAAAACCATTTCGCTCCTGGGAGCAACTAGGCCTGACGAGCATAAATGCGCTGATAGATCCACTGATGAAAACTGTGAAATCCTTTGCAGCTCTGCAGAGGGATTATAATATTCCGCAAGCCCATTTCTACGCGTACCTCCAGGTGCGCCACTATGTGAATAAGATAATAAAGGAGGAGCCAGGCTTTTGGGAGGGCTCACCATTTCGCCTGTCACAGGCCTTATTCAAAATGGGGAGGTTCTCTTTATCTGAGATCTACCAAACTCTCTTACAGAGACGAATGCCGCACACACATCTGAGCTTTGTGGAAGGCTGGCAGAAAGAGGGATTTCAGGATATCACGTGGGATGAGGTCCGGAGAGGGCTAGAGAGAGTCAAAAAAGCCACCCTATCGGCGAATTTGCGGGAAACCCAAATAAGGTTCATACACAAAGCGTATATGACCCCCAAGTGTCTAGCTAAATGGATACCGGATTGGCCCAATAAATGTTCTAAGTGCTCCGCGGAATCTCCTGGCCTGTTGCATTGTATATGGGAGTGTCCGAAAGTGAGTCAATTTTGGAGTAAACTACAATACTGGGTTAAGACAAAAATGGGTTCTTCTTTTGAATTTACAGCTAGGGCGGTATTGTTTATGCAGTGGGAGCAACAGTACAGACAGACTGACTCAGAATTGACCTTACTTATTCTGCTGGCGAGGAAGTGTTTACTTAATCACTGGACAACTAACAGGGCACCTACAATGGTTTATTTCAAAAACATGCTAAGAACACAACTATTTATTGAACAAGTAGACGTTAGGGTAGACGTGGGTAGCCGACTAAGTTCATTTCTGCGGAAATGGCGCAGATTGATTCTAACATTTGAATTGGAGATACAAAGGCAAGTCCTCCTCCCCTTTCGTAATTCTATTACTTTTCTGGAAGACTCTCTGAGAGGAGAGTGGAGTCATCTCACTTTTTAATCATCCTGTCTCTCTTCCTAAAATTTTTTTTTTTTCTTTATCTCTCTCGCCATATCCGTTGCCGGTCCAGCAAGATATCTAAGATTGAACACTTGCCTACTTATAAGAGAACACTGTGTACACTATAGGATAAGAATAATTCTGTTCAAAGGGAATATTAGGGGGGGGGGTTTGGGGGTTAATTGGGTTTAAATTGAGTAGGGGAGAAGTTTTAATCTCTCCACATCACAAAAAATGAGGGAATTGTCAACATGTGGGTTACGGACATTCCGGTATAAGATAGTACAGGATACAGTATGCTTGTGTTAAAGTTGAAGAGTTCTGAGATGTAATCTACCACTGACTACCTGTATCCTGTTGCTTCTGTCTCATTATTGTACAGCTTTTATAATGATGTAATATGTGAATACCATATATGTGATACATGTCTTGCTGTGGGATAAATGTTTGTACCCATGTGTTCACTCTCTCTCTGAATAAAAACTGATTTTAAAATGAAAAAACATCTAGATCACAGAGACACATACATCAGCAACAAGCGTATAACTGATGTATCTAACTCTTAAAGGGACACAGAAGTAAAAATTACATTTTCATAATTCAAAGAGTTCAATTTACTTTTATTGTTAACTTTAAATCTTTCTCTTGACATCCTTTGTTTAAGCTTTCTTCCTTTTCATGAGAGCATACCTAGGTAGGCTCATGAATGTGCTGAAACTGGGATATTTATAAGACAGATTTGGTTGCAGGAGAGCCTTACAAACAGTGCCAATCCCACAAGGGACAATAAAACAGATTTCACAAACATATGCCTAGCATTTCAACATGTGTTTTATATATATATATTTATTTTTTTGCATGAAAAGGTTAACTTAAAGATTAAAGGAAGTACATATTTGTGCACAACTCATCCATGGCACAAAAACTTACAACTGTAATGGCGGCCAGTGACATGAATCACAGTAAAATGCATTCAGAGGTTTTATAATTATACAGCAAAATCATTTACATTTTAATTTACAAACACCAAAAATGTTTTTACACTGATACATTGATTTGTATTTCATAAAATGAAAATGATAAAATAATCCATATTGTTTTTATGTTACCATATGACTTGAACCTACAATGTCTTGCTGTGTTCATTTATGTGCAACAGGATTATGATGTGCACAAAAATAGAGGTACAAAATATAGATTTTCTTCTTTTACTTAAAGGGTCAGGGTACTGTAAATTTGGTTTCCCCTTAAGGGGTTTCCAATACTTGTTATACCAGCAGCAGGGTATAAAAGCCATTAAATGGGCTGAGCTTGCAGGGAAATCAGACCTCTTTATCTTATCTATGTCTGTATACCAAAGCCCAATACTTCAAGAGAACAATTCAAAATTAATATTTCATTACTAATCTCTCATACCTCCCCTTCACTGAGAGTGTAATTTTTTATGTTGCCTATGTTTGCATAGCTTTTCTATAGCCAATTCCACAGGCAAAATCAGTTATTCCAAATGCTAAAATAAAGATAAGTTAACTATTTTTAATCAATTTAAGACACTCAAACAGGTCAAATGGATCATTGGGAACAAATTAATGGGGAGAAAATGTTGCAGTACACTGCCCCTTTAGCAGCAAATCACAAACCTCTATGTGAAGTACTTAGTAATACTAAAGAAAATCTGAAAGTTCCATTGAGTACAAAACAAACACGCCATGTTCTTAAGAATAATGTAAAACCACTAAAACCATTATGAAGTCTAAATATAGCAAATGAACAGCCTGTCCCAGCTTCCTTCACTATTTAGATCAATACACGATAGGTTCATTTTGTTTTTATTATAGAATCATTTTTTCCAAGCTCATGGATTATTATGTACTGAATTCCCTTTTCAGTTCTTTGTAAAACTTTAATAAACATTATAAAACAAAGCCTCACTATTCCATTTAGGAGTGGCGTACTATAAACATTATTGCAAGAGAAACCACAAAAAAAGGAAAAGTATCTGTGTAATTTACTAAATATGTTTAAGTAACAGGGAAAAAATGAGTCATACGAGGGATTCCCTACTTTTTTATAGTATAATGATCTCATGGAAAGGGCGTAATGTTTGTGTAAATGGACTGAATCCTCACATCCTGCTCTAACTACTAATAGAGTGCTACAGACTCATGCAAGCAGACAGTTTAATGTCTACATCTGGCATTGCTGTGTCTAGAAAATAGTCACAATGAGCTGACACTTTTACTCATAGATAATTAGAGTTCTAAATAAAATCTAAAGGGACTGTGTGACTTCCTAGTTATAATCCTATCAGCATTTACAACAGCGGCATCCTGAATAATGTTTTAAAGGGACAGTAATTATTCTTTTATTTTTTGTAAAAATTTGTGTTTGTACTAGACGTGCATTAGAGAGGCCAAAAAATATTATAGCCTCGCTTCTCAAATAATGCAAATGCATAAACCAGCTATTTGCAGTATTTACGGGTTACAGAATGTGCTTTTTGGGCTCCTAGGCAGTGTGGAAAAAGCAAATTTTTTACAAAAAAGCAAGAGATTTTTAATGTCCTTTAAATACCTAATCTATGAAATATATAGATATAAATAGATTACAGTTTTATAACAGAAAATGTGCTTTTAATGTAACATGGAAGTCAAAATTAAACTTGTATGCCAGAGGACAGATAATACAATAAAAATAAAAAGTACACACATACACTATATGACCAAAAGTATGTGGACACCTGACCATCACATCTATATTAGTTTTGTTGGACATTTGTACGAGAGCTGCCACTCTCGTACAAATGATGTCTGTGGGTATTTGTGGTGATTCAGCCATTTGGGGAGTCCGGCTTGACATCAGCATTTCAAATCACCCCAAAGGTGTTCATTCGGGTTGAGGTCAGGGCTTTGTGTGGCCACCTGAGTTCATACACGCAAAATGTATTAAACCAAGTCTTCATGGCATGGGGCAAAGTCATGCTGGAACAGGAAAGGGCCTTCCCCAAACTGTTTCAGCCAATCAGAGCAATTTCCATGATTTTTTAAAAATAATTTGATTTGCATGATTTCAGAATAATTTCAGTTTTTGAAATTTCAGATCTGGGGATTTCTACCTGTGTGTGTGTGAATGTAGTAGTTGTGGTTCATGCATAAACAGTTAAATGTTTAATACAAGTTACTATTTTTAAAACAGTCATTTGGAGATATTGTATTAAATCTAAAATAACATGACTATATCAGTTCAATTATTAAAAATGGAAAATCCTGTCAGACAATTACAATTTTTAAATAGTTTATGGTACCACTTTGCGCTCAGAAACTCTGAACACTTTCCTTTCTCTTACTAATTGAATGTATCACCTTTAAATCACTTCTTTAATCACAAAATCATTTTTGTCTCACCAGTTTTGTTTATTACATTTCTGTGATCAAGTAGCTGTGTATCAATGGCATATTTCATGGTTTTTGGAAGCATACAGTGAGACATAATTTGTGATAATTACATTCTGTAATGTTTTATTTTTACAGCAGTTTAACCTTAGACTTCATTCTTGTTTGCTATAAACAGTGTAGGAGGTTTTTTTTTATCTAAATTGTTGCATGAATAAAAATATCACATATTTCTATTTGTAAATTATAAAACCAAATAAACTTGCATTATCTTCATAGAAATCCTGAACATAGTCACAATATCTATTAGCAAATGTGTGGGAGTATTTGCTAAGAGCAGTTCCTTACATGGAAACAAGCTGACATAGGGGAGGGATTGCATGCAAATGTTTTCACCTGTTTACCTTAGCAGCAGTTTCATCTTACAACTAAATAGAAACTGATAGTTCACATATCTTACACACATCTGCTGTAGTTGTAACTGAAATTTCTGTTTTGCAAGGTTTCTAATTGCATAGACAAATGAGTATGACGACACGCGAGAGCTTAAGACTGTACACAGGTTTTTCACAGGCAAGCAATATAAAAGGTGTATTTTAAAAGGACAGTGTAAAACGTGTAAAAGGGTGTTAGTTATGCAAAGCAGTGTAAAATATAACACTATATATATACTGTTTTAAAAGAACATTAACCCCTCAAGGACCGGGAATTTCAGAGAAAAGCTTGCCCAAAAGACTGGAGTTTTTTTTAGTATTTTTGCAATCACTCCATTTAAACATAAATAGAGCCTTGCTTTTTTTTTTATTTACCTATCAAAACTATATATATATATATATATATATATATATATATATATATATATATATATATATATATATATATATATATATATATATATATACACATATATATATATTAGTAGACAACCCAATGTATTGATCTAGGCCCAGTTTGGTATATTTAATGCCACTGTTTTGCTGCTGAATGCGATCATATTAAAAAAATTGTTAACTTTTTAACAAACTTTGGGGTTTGCCTATGCAGCCATAACAGAAATGGTTGTAAAAGCTTCTCGGGGATCCTTTATTCAGAAATAGCAGACATGCATGGCTCTGCCATTGCTTTTTGGTAATTAGAATGCCGATGATTTCAACTGTGCACCACACTTCTGAAATTCCCAACAGTAAAGGTATTACTCAGGTAGCTGTAGTGTAGAGACTATCCTCTCACCTGACACTAGGGTTGCCACCTCAGCTATGTTTTCTTGGATACTTATGAGTTACACATGCTGCAGGGTGTGCAGGGAGGAACATATATTGTGTTTCTGGACAGCACTATTTATATTCCTCCCTGCACACCCTGCAGCATGTGTAACTTATAAGTGTTCTGTATTTTAAACCCTACCTGACACCTACCTGATCCCTCTTAAACAGTTCTCGCTCTCCCCCCACTACTCCTTACCACCTTTTAGGTACTGGCAGGATTAATTTTTTCTTTTAATTAATTAATTTAAAAAAAGTATTCTCTGCAGTGTAGGATCCCCCTTATCCTTCCACATCTCAGATCCCTCCCAAATAACTCTCTAACCCTCCACATTCCTAATAGTCATTGCAATCTTAGGTAACTGTCTGCCAGTAACCAGTTTATACATATTTTTATTTTTTATTAATTTATCAATAAATATATGTTTTCTGTAGTATAGCGGCCCCCCTCCCCATCTCCCCCCTCCAAGCAATCATTTTGTAGGGCCCCCTCTTCCCTCTCATGAGCCCCTTTTCATATTGTAGTGGATCCCTCCTTCCCTGTAAAACATTTTCTGCAGTGTAATGATCCTGCCCCATCCGTCCCACACCACCAATGGCACCACAGCAAGCAGATGCAAATAGTGACACAGAGTATCACTGTTTGCATCAACAATTTGCTTCATATGGTAACAGGAGCACCATATGAATGCAGATGTTTCTCCCTCTGGCTGCATCATGAGGGAGAAGGTTAGACATAGCTACTATGTCAACATGGTACGCTGGGCAATATACCATGTGATGTAGTAACTATATCCAGATGGCTTAAGGGTTTAAAAACCTCTTGCTTTGTGAAAATTGTGCTTGTCCCTCATTCCCTAGTGAGGCCTAAGGTTACCACCTCAGCTATCTTCTCCTGGACAGTTATGAGTTACACATGCTTCATGTTGTGCAGGGAGGAACATGCCTTGTGCCTCTGGACAGCAGATAGTGCTGCTGGACAATACTATTGTTCCTCCGTGCCCACCCTTACTGTTTGGACCTTAATGTTGGATATTAATGTTATAATTTAAAAAAAATGGTATGCGTTATTAGTTATTTAACAATGAACAATGAACCATGTGTAATTCATAATTGTCCAGGAAAACATGGCCAAGGAGGCAACCCTAGTGAAGCCAAAAGGCAATTTGCAGCATCTTGTACAACTAGGGTACAGATTTAGATTTTTGGCCTCTCAGATGAATATGGGTAAAGCATCATTTTTACATAACATCAAAAGGTGTTTAATGTACTTTTAAAGTCAATAGAACAAGAGTAAGCTTTTTAGTACTTTGTACATGCTCTAAGCAGCGTAGTGGAGACGGTCTCCAATTGGTGCATACTCATGGTCTGTTCTCGTCTGCCAATGAAGTATGAACATGTTTGCAGGCACTGATTTTTAGCTGGGAATGCTCCTGGATCAGTACTAGGAGTGTAGTGGATTCCTCCCTTCCTGTAAAACATTTTCTGCAGCGTGTGTAGATGACTGTGTCTGTGTGTCTGTAATTGTGTGTGTAGATAAGTGTGTCTGAATGTGTGTGTATGGTTATTTGTAGATAAATCTGACGTTGTATGTGTGTATGTTTGTTTGTAGATGAGTGTCTTTGTATTTATGTATGCATACATGTGTAGCTAAGTGTGTCTGTGTGTGCATGCATGTGTAGATAAGTGTGTCTGTGTGTGCATGCATGTGTAGATAAGTGTCTGTGTGTGCATGCATGTGTAGATAAGTGTGTCTGTGTGTGCATGCATGTGTGGATAAGTGTGTCTGTGCGTGCATGTATGTGTAGATAAGTGTGTCTGTGCGTGCATGCATGTGTAGATAAGTGTGTCTGTGTGTGCATGCATGTGTAGATAAGTGTGTCTGTGCGTGCATGCATGTGTAGATAAGTGTGTCTGTGCATGCATGTATGTGTGTTTGTAGATGTGTGTGTGTTAGTTCTCTTATTGTTATGTAACATAAGTAAGGTTACCACTCAGCCAGTACTATGCTGGCATGTTTTATATTTTTACTGTTCAGATCATTTTTGAAATTTGAGACATAAAGACCTGTTATTCTGAAACATCTTCTAAGCAATTTAGATGTTATGCTAATTAGCATGGCAATAATTGTTTTCTAAGAAAGGTGGAACCCCTATATACAAGTGCATTAAGATGCTTTAAACCTGAGTTACACCTGTAATGTTAGGGGTAAGTTTTAAGCAAACTGGCTACTTTGTAAAGATCAATTCAGAACATTAAAGGGACAGTCAACACCAAAATTGTTATTGTTTAAAAAGATAGATAATGCCTTTACTACCCATTCCCCAGCTTTGCACAACCAACATTGTTATATTAATATACTTTATAACATTTATTCTACATTTCTGCCTGTTTCTAAGCCACTACAGACAACCTCTTATCACATGCATTTTTTTTTTTCTCCAAAAAGCTTTATTGAAGAAAACGTATACATCAGAAATGTTCAACCATTGCAACATATATAAAAAAAAATACACTGTCATCTAGTACAAGTAACAAAGCTGGATCATTAGCCGATGAAGAGATTGCTAATATAGAGTTCTTCAGCATCTCAGAGAAGCATAAATGGCGGGTGTCTAGGTTACCATCCAAGTCTCTGAATACTTTGTCCAATTAGAATATACTGAGGTTCTCTTCACCTCATAGATCGGTATGCGTACCTCGAGCTAGACTAATTATATTAAGAACATAATTCTACGCTCATTGGTATATGCCATATGTTGAACACACAACGAATAAGTTCCAAACTATAAGCCAAGTCAGATACAGAAAAAAGAAGAAGAGTAGAAAAGAGGGGAAAGAAGCTGGGGAAGAGAAAGAAAAAGAAGAGTAAGAGAAACAGAAGAGAGTGTCTGGTCCGACTGGGACCCATGTGCACCATACTCATAAACTAATTCAACCTGCATGTGAATTTAGGAGCGTTTGCCAGTAAAACTGGATGTTATGATAAAGGGGAAGGCTGCCATTCCTAAAATATGAGTATTCCTCCACCTCCAGGAGCTCTGATGTGTTATGTAACCACTCCTGTAAGGTGGGGGCATTAGGGGATTTCCACTTTCGGGCAATGAGTAATCTAGCTCCATTTAAGCTATATTGTAGAAGTCTCCATTTAATTTTACATATCTTATCTGGTTTATAGTTAAGGAGGGCCGTAGCTGGACGTAACTCAAAATGCTCTCCCATGACTGATTTCAAACGGTTGGCGATCTCCTCCCAGAATGGGAGCAATTTCGGGCAATGCCACCAAATGTGGGCCATGGTGCCAGGAGACCCACAACCCCTCCAGCAGGACGTGTTAGAGTTGGGGTAAATGCGTTTAAGCCTGTCCGGGGTAAGATACCACCGAAACAAAATTTTGTGATTTAGTTCCAAAATCCTAGGAGAGGAGGATGACTTTGAGGAGTGATACTATATGTTATCCCATTGTTCTTTTGATAGAGATATGCCTAAGACAGATTGCCAATGAGAATCGTATGAGGAAGGTGGGAGAGTAAGTGTCTCATCTAATAATTTTTTTTGTACCACCCCCCCCGTAGCAAAGCCTTTCAAATGTTGTCAGGCTCCTCAAAAGATTTTGCTTGTAAGGTGAAGAACCTATGAAATGTGTTAACTGGGCATATTTTAACCAACGAGAAAAGGTCCCCCCGACCAACTCTGTAAGTTTTGTTCTTGGTTTCAATGACCCCCCTTCAGCCAAACATGTAAATGGAATTGTTGGGCCTGTGTCTAAGGAACATGATTCTTTTGGAATGATTCCCTTATTAAATTCGGCATTTATTGGGACAGGCGTCATAGGGGAAATAAATGTGGTGATTCCTTTAGTCTTCAATCTAATTGTATCCCATGTACGAAAAATATGGGTGTATAGCGGAGATATTCTGGCCAAAGTGGGTCTACATGTGTGTTTGATCCAACAAAGTGGGCCAATCGCTGGGAGGCCCAATAGACAGAAATCTATGGACGTCCAAGCCTTTGTGTATGTGCCTTTGTGCCATTCTAATACCCTTTGTAAAACTACTGCCTTGTAGTATTGTGAAATCATAGGTACTCCTAGCCCTCCCTTCCCCAATGGTTTCATGAGGACTCTTTTACTAATACGAGGTTTTATATTTCCCCATATGAATGAGTTTATCAGAGATTGGATTTGAAACAAATAGGTCGTCGGGAGATGTATCGGGGCAGCTTGAAGGATGTATAAAATTTGAGGCAGGGTAGTCATCTTGACCAACTGAATCCTGCCCCACCAGGAGAGGGGTTTATTTTGCCAGGAATCAAAATCCCTCTTGAGTTTATGTAGGATAGGTAAGTAATTGTATTTAAATAGTTTATTTACGGACAGGGTGAGATATATCCCAAGATATTTAATCTTGTCCTGGAACAGTTTATATGGGCAGTAGGTCCTAAGATTTTCAAAGCTTTCTTTTGGCATATTAATATTAAGAATTTCTGACTTTTGAGCGTTGATCAGAAAGTTAGAGTGAACGCTGAACTTCTCAAATTCTGCTAGTAAATGCGGCAAGGACTCATGTGGGGAGGTGAGCAAGGTGAGGACATCGTCGGCATACAAGGTGAGTTTATATGTATTAGGGCCTACTTCTAAGCCTGTAATTTTAGGATTGTTTCTTATATGGGACGCTAATACCTCAATAGATATGGCGAATAGCAGAGGAGACAGGGGACACCCCTGTCTCGTGCCATTCCGGATATTGAAGCTATCAGAGAGCGTGCCGTTCGTTCGAACTCTGGCAGTTGGGTGAGAATATAGGCTGAAGATCCTCTGAAGCATCATGGGTCCAAACCCAAAAGCGGTTAGGCAGTGTCTCAAGAAGGCCCAGTCCAACCGGTCAAACGCCTTTTCAGCGTCAGTTGAGATCAGAATAGAGGGCGTCTTTGACCGGCCAGACTGTTCAATCAGATGCAGTACTCTAACAGTATTATCACGTGCCTCTCTTCTAGGTATGAAACCAGATTGGTCGACGTGAATAATTTCGGGAAGAATCTTATTAATTCAAGTTGCTAAAATTTTGGAATACAGTTTTAGGTCTGTATTTAGCAGGGAGATTGGTCTATAATTACCTACTTTAGTGGGGTCTTTATTGGATTTGGGTATAACTGAAATATAAGCCTCAAGGGAGCTCTTGGACAATTTTGTACCATCGTCAATAGATTGAAAAAATTTTGTTAGGTGGGGGATCAAGAGGTTTTTAAATTGTTTATAACATAAATTTGAGAACCCATCCGGGCCTGGGCTTTTATGTGAGGGAAGTGAATAAATTGCTGCTACTATCTCTTGTGGCGTGATTGGTTCGTCAAGAGATTCAGTTATCTCTTTAGGAATGCTGGGGAGTAAGGCATCTAAGATATATTGTACAGAGGCTGAGGGAACATGTGCTGCAGCAGGGGCCGGCAAATTGTAGAGGTTACTATAAAAAAAATTGAATTCTTCAGCAATTGAAGGACTACTTGCAGAACATTTTCCGGATTCATACACTATATTATGTATATAGGAGCCGTTTTTACGTTCTCTAAGGATTCTAGCAAGAGATGTGCCAACCCTATTCGAGCGAGCCAAGTATAACTTTTTAAGATACAGTGCCTTTGATTGGGCCTCTGAATATAATAACCGGTTGAGATCGTTTCTGCACTGTCTCAACTGGTTAGTCAGGGGGACATCCATGGGGTTTCGTTGATGCTGGTTTTCTAGTGTATGTATGGATTGTAAGATGGATGTATATTGTGTTCTGTATTGTTTTGTACGGATGGCTTTATGCTTAATAAACTCTCCACGTAGAACAGTTTTATGTGCTTCCCAGAGGGTGTGAGGGGAGATAGCTGCTGTGTTATTAATCCTAAAGTATTCTTCAATGGAACCCACTATTTGTTTGGTTAATATATTATTTTTTAGTAGAGATTCGTCTAATCTCCAAATAAAGGGAGTTATGGGGGAATCCGACCATTCCAGGCCAACCGATACCATTGCGTGGTCTGACCAACTAGTTGGAATAATGTCCACGTCTTTAACAAGATTGTATATTAATTGATCTATTAACACGTAATCTATACGCGAGTAACTCCTATGCGGACTGGAGTTAAAGGTGTAGCTATGCTGGGAGGGGTGCTTTAACCTCCATGAGTCAAGTAAGGCTAAGCTTTGGATAATGGAAGTTGTGTCTGTCAAATTTTTCAGGGGAATACTACTTCTGCCAGTTGAGCAGTCCATGACTGGGTCAAAAGCCAAATTGAAATCCCCCGCTAAGAGTAGGGGGCCCTTCTGATGTAACATTATATGACGTTTTAGTGTATGTAGGAATTTGGTTTGCTTAGTGTTAGGAACGTAAACGTTGGTCAGGGTTATTGGGCATCCATGGAGGAGGCCAGTTACAATTATCCATCTGCCCCCGGGGTCTGTTATTGTCTTATGCAACTGGAAGGGTACATTTTTATGAATCAAAATGCCGACACCTCCCACCTTTCTGACATTATGGGCAAAGTATCCAACTGGGTAATCTTTATTAGAGAATGAGGGGGGGAGTCCCTGGGGAAGTGGGTCTCCTGTACAAAGACTATGTCTGCTTTGGATTTCTTAAACCACGCCAGGGCCACTGAGCGTTTGGTAGGGGAGTTTAACCCTTTAGCGTTCTGAGTAACTATAGAAATTAGTTGCGGTGCCATAATTTAATAATGAAGACGGGGCCTATGGTACTTTTCAAAGTCCACAACCAGCAAACTCCTGCATAATGACAAAGCTGAATATACAAGTTAAAACTTACCCGGTAATCCAGGCCTCCATGGTAAGAAATTTCCCAGTCGGACCAGAGAAGAGGTAAAGGAGAAGATTGAAGTAGAGAAGGACAGAGGACAGATACTAATCTGAAATGGCAAAACACATTTGTTAATCTTTCAACTTTAAATTGTTCATAAACAATAACATAAACGATAAAACATAAAACAGTAAGTAAAACATAACTCATGAATTACTCTAATGAGCAACTCAGAATAACAGGGGGAAAAAGTGACTGCTACGACTTGTGGTAGCAGGCCGGCTGTCTATTATAGCTGTTAAATGGAAATGCGCTTCATAATGCGCCATAGTACTAGAACTAACTGGTCCTGTAAAAATAAAAACATTACTGTAATGTGGCTAAATATTGTAGAAACTAGGGATAGTTGTTTTAATATCTATTTCGCTAACTACAAATATGGGGCTAGGGCAATTATCGCATCAGTATTCAGATTAGAGAATCTAATGGGTGTTTAAACAAATAGGTGTCCTAATACTATTATGCATGTCCTGGTAGATAAGTTCTTTGGAAATTGCCACCATTTCCCAGAACCCCATTCCAGAGAAAGGGGGAAAAAAACAGGTGCCATCCCGACAGATGGCCCATGAAGTTCTATTCATGTAATTCGATCACTGCTCAAGGGTGTGCTTCTAGTTGAGGTCTTGCTTCTTTTATGATAGGAAACCTGACTCCTTTCTTGTCGTTTTGTTCTTGCTTCCTGAGGTGGACGAGAGGTGTCTTTAATAGAGGGCATTGTTGGGGGCCTGATACCCAATTGAGAACAGAATGGTTCTAAGTCCTCCAGTGATTTATAAGTCACAGTAACATTGTCCTTTACCACCTTAAGGCAAAAGGGGAAACCCCAACGGTATGGAATTTTGAGCTCTCTTAGGTGCAATGTAAGAGGTCTAGCCTCCCTTCTCTTGGATAAGGTCATTTGGCTCAGGTCCGCAAAAAATTGTAAGGCATGGCCTTCAAATGTTATAGGTGACTGTTTCCTGGCGGCTGAAAGGATATTTTCCTTTTCCTTAAAATTTGTAAACTTCAGTATAATATCTTGAGGTGGAGCAGATTCTTTTGGGAGAGGCCGTAGGGCTCGATGATACCTATCCAGTTGATATTCGGTGTTGATATTAGGTATTTAGCTTTTAGTAGCGCCACTCTCAACTACAAATCATTTCAAATTCGTGACCAGGAAGGGGGTTTACAGAGAGAGGCAAAAGTATTTTAAGTCCAAGCGCTGTTTTATATATATCTCCGTTTATTCGGTGCTATTGCCATCTGGATCTCCGTTATCCGTGAGCTTATGAAACAATTTTTGAAGAAAAGGCAACAGGTCAGCGGATTTGATGGATTCAGGAACTCCTCAAATTCTGATATTTTGGCCTCTATTATCTAGGTCTTCGACCTGATCTTGCAATTGCTGGATGATGTTAGAGTTATAGGTAGTATGTTGAATTTGCTGGTCTAGCAGCCTATCTGTGCTCTCTAGGCCTTCCTCCAAGTGTACCATTCTGTTCCCTATCTCACTAATTTCTTTTTTAACCTCAGATAGGCTTGATTTAAT
Source organism: Bombina bombina (assembly GCF_027579735.1). Lineage (NCBI taxonomy): Eukaryota > Metazoa > Chordata > Amphibia > Anura > Bombinatoridae > Bombina > Bombina bombina. The sequence goes on from NC_069501.1 coordinate 952,028,686, forward strand.
CATTGAGCTCACTTGAGATATAAAGTTAGAAAAATCCTCCTTTGATGGGAGTGCTAGTATGTCTGCTTTAGTGAGAGTAGTGTCTTCCTCTGACACTGCACCCTTCTCAAGATGTGATGGGGGTGTTTTGGATGGTGAGGGAGGTGTGCTTGTTATGGGGTTCTCCATAGCTTTAAAAAAGGAGTGCACTTTAGGTGTAGCTGCAGATGCTCCTTTACTAGGTCTGTCAGTTCTAGCCCCCTTCCTAGAAGCCATGTAGGAGCAGAATGTGATCACAATTAGCCTTATGTTCATCAAATCAGGGATCTAAGGATCAACAATTACACCTTGCTGTTTATTAAAGGGAGGAGGTCTGTGTTTAATAGCGGCCCCTGTGCAGATGACCCAGAAAGAAAGGCCTCTGCTTTACTTGTCAGCTCTGAGAGAGATCCACGTGGGTATGTGCGTAAAATGGCGCTTATTCATAATATAGAACTTGCCAGGTACATTCAAATCCCCACACTGTGGTATTGTGACATAAATGATTGCTAGATGGAAGTGTGGAGGTCTAATCTGTACAACGATCCCCTCATATTTCAGGTATTTAGCCTGTGAAGTAGTATGTGACCCTTTGCATAGGCCCTTATTGCTGGGCTGCGTACATCTGCATGGCTGTACTCAATATCAGTGCTGTGATCGCTGTTTCAGCTAGCTTCTTGCCCTGCCATGAAGTTCCGGTAAGTGTCCGTGGTCTGTAGGCAGGGATCGGTTGTGTCGCAGCTAAGGTATCACACCTGGCGGAGGAGATAGTGGTGTCTCCGATTATAGGCAGGAGGCCTCGTGGCCGGTTGTGCCGCTCCGCAGTAGTGAGGCTCCGTCACATTCAGCTGCTGTTTGAGCCTGCAGTTTGAGGATCGCTAAGTACTGTAAGCTGTCTGCCACCTGTATTCACCCTCCTATCCACATTTCCCAGATGTTAGGGTACTAAGGCAGCCGACCTCACTCCGGAGCTCTAACAGCTTGCATCCATCTTTGGAGCCTGCTAGCTCCGCCCCCCTTATCACATGCATTTTATTAGCTTTTCACAACAGGATACTGCTAGTTCATGTGAGCCATATAGATAACTTTGTGCTCAAGCAAATGGGTTGTGCAAAACACAGCACTAATTGGCTAAAATGCAATATAATAAATAAAAAGTCATGAGATAAGGAGGCAGTCGGCAGAAGCTTAGATACAAGGTAATCACAGAGGTAAAAGTATATTAATATAACCGTGTTGTTTATGCAAAACTGGGGAATGGGTAAAGGGATTATGTATCTTTTAAAACAATAACATTGTTGGAGTTGACTGTCCCTTTAAATAGATGTGGTGCTGATTGTAAGATGTAAATATAAAATATGCATGTATCTGTTTATACACATATACTGGTCCTGTCCCGCTTGATGATTAAAGTAACATAAAATATAAAACAAACTGTTCTATATTAGTACAGATTTTTCTTTACTAATAGCCTTCTGTCCCAATTGGCTTGTAAATAATGAGAGGAAAAAAAAAGGAAACAACTAGCATGTTCAGCAGCGTGCGCCTGCCACACTCCCAAAGCTGCCCTTTGCAGGAACGGCACCGGGAGTGTGGTGGGCATGCTAATTTTTAGGCTTTCCTTTATTATTCACAAGCCACTGAGCAAATAGGACAAAGAACTGCTAGTAAAAGAGATAAAAAGACTGCCTTTGTGTAAATTTGCATTGTTTGGATTTAGAGGTTCTTTTATGAAAAACATAACTTTAAAAAGTGTTTTAAAGGGATGAACGGTCGCAATATCTGAGGCTCTTAGTGCGATCTGCCTAAATCTGCCGATTACAGCAGCTGTTCTGCAATATTTCCTCACTCCAACCCCATCTATGTGTAGATCGTGGTCTGCTACATTGATCCAGTTAAAATTTGCAGACAGTGTGAACGTTAGACCCAGATCTGGACGGTTGAGACCTTGGGCGGCGGCCTACCATAAGGTTTAAAAACCCCCCCCCCCCCCCCCCGTGAATCGGGTAAAGCAGCCTTACATAGGCTGTCTACTTTATGTACAAGGTGAACAATGACAATGGAATCTATAGACAGATGGGAAGGTGAGATATCGCAACTTATTCACAGCCACTACCAGAGTTTACTGGAGGACCTGTGCAAGCTTCTCCTACCACTGCATCTCGCCGATGGGGCGCAACAGGCTACTGCAGATCAATCAAGCAAGGAGTATGTCTGCAAATCTGTACCTGATATATTAGAACCGGGCAGCCCACAGGCGCTCCAAAAGTGTGACCAGAGGTGTTATGAACATCAGGATATTACAGAACCTCTATCTTCTCATGATCCGTCCTCTGCTATGCAACCGCATGTATTTGAATCTGAGGAGAGAGCGGCAGCCCGACTGGAGCTAATGGAGTCAGCGGTTTCCCTTTTCAACACACTCAAGGGAGCGGCATGCCATTCAGAAAAGCAGCAAAGCTGGACCTTACTCACTGATAGCTTTACAGCCTGGAGGCCTTCAGGTATTTACTGTGACAGCTATTATTACCAATCCCCAGATCATACCAGCATCGGGTACATAATTAACAGTGTGCCCGGATTGACCCGCAATCTCCAAAATCTATTACCATCCCAGCAACTACGAACCAAACATCCCGGGGCAAAGCAGTCTCCTCACCTAAGACTCATTGCACAGAGCAACATACAACAAATTGAACGACAAGGGGTGGGATAAGTATGGCGAAAGAACCGGAACTGCCGCGGCTCAATGCAGGTAAAATTTCTGGACATTTTGATAGTCCCTTCTATGAGCTCTGGCCATCGCAAAAAAAAAATAGTTGGAAAAAAAAAAAAAAACTTACTTGATACCGTTGTGACAGGCAGCCTGCACCCTAATATATCTTCTGGCTCTTGTAACATGGGAGATAGGAAGAGGCTACTAGAATATAGATTATATGAAGACCCGGAGTCCAAGATATATTTGATGCCCAGAAACTCCACAGTCTAATAAACTATTATTTTCATAGAGACACTGAACCTGCGACTCTAATAAAAGATAGAAATCTACCTCTTATTTACAGAACTTGCTACCCTTTTATACATTAATCTTCTTAAGTATAGTGGTTTATTTTACAAACTTATATAATGCCCCCTTTGTTTCATTCCTATGTTTCAATATGATCCTACAATATGTCTGTTTGCTGTTTAGTTAACTCTAATAAGGGCTTTGCATGACTCATTGTTAGATATCCCTCTTTGTGATATGTATAGTCAGTAAACCCCCTAATATCTCAGTTAGGATCTAAACCAGTTAATACAGGTTAGCAAACTTCCTAACATATCAGTTGAGATGGAAATAATTTAATATAGGTCATGATATTTATATTACTAGGGTCCATTACAAAGGTCGCAACATAGTTTGAGTCCTCACTATATAGAGCAGTCCATATGTGATAGCAGATATAGGCAGATACAATTTTTTTATTTATTTCTTTTTTTTTGCCTGAAAGTGATTAACTTGAACCTAATTGCTTTTCTTAATATTATTACATACTGTAGACGTGCCGCCTGCGGCCGAGACGGCGCACCCTTGTTTCCTCATTTGGAGATCATCAATACTTATAGCTGTAGATAATCGTTCTTTTTTTTTCTTTTTGGCAAGCATATCCTGCTTAGAAAGTATTGCTACTTTAAACGCTTAGTATCTGAACCTACAAACTTAGATGTGTAGTAGATCCTAGTGTTAATTCTTCCACATAAATAACCACCTATTTAGGAATCATTATTCTATCCTGAACAAGTGATACCACTTCACCCAAAGGAGCCATTACCAAGTAGCACCCACTTCTAAAAGTCTGCTGGCTAAGGCCAATTAAGTTAGTTCCCTTTATTTATTTACTTACACATTAACATTCCTCTGTGTATTAACTGGAACCATTTGTATTTTTGTTCATAAGTTATCGATTGCTATATACTAAAGAACAGTGTGTCTAAAATGTATTTTATCTATTGCTGTGAAAACTTGTTATATAATCTATTGTTGGTATGTACATTTACGGTTTTATGCTCTTTCAAGCCCAAGAGTGGCTATAGATTCACTTACCTCCATCGAACATTGTTATTTCACTAAGGTCCAAGAGTGACTTATTATTCCCAGAGGAGGATCATTTAAATTTAAAAATGAGGTTACAGTTACCTTTGCCTACTTAATTTTTGAATTTCTACGTATATGAGACTGTACATTACTTAATCTAATCAGTGTGAACTTTACTCTAATGTTTGCAGTTTTTAAGTTCTGGCAATTTTACATGCTTTGTATATGTTGTTATGTACCTCAATAAAAAAAAAAAAAAAAGTGTTTTAAAGGGTCATTAAAGTATATATATTTTTAAGTTTATGCTTCTGTCCACCAATCAATGGGAGATTTGCTTATCAGATACTGACCAATCAGGCCTTAAAGTTCAGATATTAATGAGCATGCATTGCCTTTTAGCTTCATTATTAAAATAAACAACTTTAAAGGGGCAGTCTACTTGATAATTGTTATTGTTTAAAAATATAGATAATCCCTTTATTACTCATTCCACAATTTTGCATAACCAACACTGTTATATAAATATATTTTTTACCTATGTGATTACCTTGAATCTAAGCCTCTGTAGACTGCCCCTTATCTCAGTGCTTTTTACAAACTTGCATTTTAGCCAATTAGTGCTGGTCCCTGCATATCTCAATGGTAGTGAGCACAATGTTATCTATATGGCACACTTGAACTGTCACTGTCGGGCTGTAAAAAGCTAATACAATGCACTCAGATAAGAGGTGGCCTGCAGGGCCTTATATTCAGAGGTTGGTGTTGGTGGTGCAAAGCTGAGGAATGGGTAGTAAAGGTATCATCTAAACAATAATAAAAAAAAAAACAAGTAGATGTCCCATTCAGTTAACCCTTTTAACCTGCAAAATAATGTTTGTAACATGTTTTTGTAGTGCTCTTACTCTATTTACATGATATATATTTTTAAATTATGCTTGTTTCAACCGCAGAGGGATTAACAGTGGTCTTTCACTATGTGAGTTTAAATTAGTTGAGAAGATGCAAGTTTAAGTTTAAAAAGAAAGGGGCTTTTGTGTGTCCTGAGGGGCATTTTCAGAGTGCAACTCTATATTATAGTTAATTTGGTGAGGACTGTATATATACAGGTATGGGCATGCTTTTTGCTTTTATTTATGGCAACCTCTTTAATGTTAGTTATTTTATGTTCATGTTTAATGATAGTCATTTTATGTTTTTAAAGTGTGTTTTCAAGAGCAAAATAAACCACGACATATGAACTCACTTATCTATTTTCCTGCTATAGTTAATTTTGTAAGTAAACTGATTCCATTTATCAAGATTGTTTTCATTATTTAAAAGTGTTACATCTTTATTTGAATGCTATTATATTAGAAGATGCATCATTCATTATATATTGTATTTTAGGTTTTGTTTTACTTACACTACATTTTTGGACTTTAATGTTGGACATTAATGTTTTTTTTTTTTAAATATATATACGTTAATTAGTTATTTAAGTTTAATTTATATAATTTAACTTATGAATCATATATGGAAAAATAATATGTGTGTTTTATCATTAAACAATGGCAGTTTGATGACTTTGAACCCCATTAAGATTTTTTGAAATTAGAGTTTTTGTTAATGGACAGCCAACTTTAGTTACATTTAGAATGCTTTTGAATAAAAATAAAAATATAGTTATTTTAACCCCTTTGTGCCAGCATCAAAGTGATAACATTAGAACGAATTTCCGATGTAAAAACTTGCTGTAAAAATTGATTTCAAGGCTGGGATAGGATTCTGAGGGACTGTCTGTGCTGCTGGCCCCTGGGCAAATCCCCCAGTCCGATTCTTGCTTGCGTCAAAGGGGGAAGCTGCAGGACACAATATAAGGTAGGATGTTCCATGATGTCCTAACGGCGTTAAAGCCTAGTGCTGTTAGGATGGCATGGAACGTCCTAATGGCATTAAGGGATTCAATAAATGTTTGTGTAGTCTAATAATATAATTATTGTGTATATAATTACTGTATATATATTTTTGATTAATTGATTAACTAGTTTTGGGTATACGTTAAGTATTTTTTCCATTTGAGCAAAAAAAAGTGGAAAGTTCTCCAGGAAAGAGCATAATAAATGCATATTTAGAATGTATACTTATAGTCATGCCGATATCAGTCTGTGATTGGTTAAATAGCTATGAATAATAGATGTATTCCTTGAGGCTGCCACAAACAAATAGAGCTGTGTTCTCCACATAGAAATAGAATGTCTTTAAAGGAATTCATTTGACTTGCTCACAAATATTATGATATGCAACGGCAAATAACCCGGAATTCCGCAACGTAATTATTGCGAGCTTGATCCAACCTAGTTATCAAAGCCTACAGACCGTCAAAAGTTGAAATCTGTGGCATAACATACGATCCGCCGGTCTCAATCAGACGCAGATCGATGCTTACGTCATTACAGATGTTCCCAATACACATTTGGCTCTATTTGACACTTTTTCAAAGTTATCAAATAGTTAACAGTTACGCTCGCGGCTATTCCGGCCCAGCATACCTGGTTTTCAATCCGCCGCCCTGGAGGCCACCGATGCCATAGGAATCAATGGGAAAAGCAGGGAAAGCTTATGTTCGGTGCTGCCAGATATCCCATTGATTTCTAGGGTAGAAAACAAGTTACATTTACATCTAACACCCTACATAAGCCCCGAGCCTAAACACCCCTATTCTGCCACCCCGACATCGCCGCCACCTAAATAATGTTATTAACTCCTATTCCGCCGCTCCCGGACGCCGCCGCACCCTAAATAAAAGTATTAACCCCTATCCTGCCACTCCTGGACCCCGCCGCCACTAAATAAACGTATTAACCCCTAAACGTCTGGCCTCCCACATCACTACCACTAACTAAACCTATTAACCCCTAAACCGCCATACCCCCACATCGCCATAAACAAAATTAAGCTATTAACCCCTAAACCTAACAACCCGCTAACTTTAAATTAAAATTACAACATTATGCTATGGCATTGCATAATTATGATGCTTCTCTACTAAATTTTAGAAGCTGCTTGCCAGGACCACTCCTTGAAACTATACCAGATACTCCAAATGCCCCTGGCATAGGTGCAAATTCATAATCTCCTGGACACCATATTCTTCCACAGCATTAACAATGACAGGCACTGGAGCAGAAACAGTCCTAGAAGGTTACGGATTGGGTCTCCATGGTATAAGTATAGATACATGAAACACAGGGAAGGATACAAGGATGCTGGATTTCTTAGTGGGACAAGTTAAGGGTACATTTGTAGTAGACAGCCAAACCTTATCTTCACATTTGTATGTCAAAGCACAACCTTTATCAGCTTGTATTTTCTTGTGGCATTTTGAGCCCAGAAGTGTTGGAAGAAGTAAATACAATGGGCTCCATGTACGAAGCAGTGAGAGATGCTCAGTAGCGAACCTGCTTCCCGCAATGTTAGAAGCTCACTCTCAGTGATTGACAGTCCCTTCATTTGCGTGATTGATCGCACAAATTAAGGGGTGAGCATTACACACTCATCAGAGTGTGTAATGATACATACGGTCAAAAGATCAACAGATCCGCTACCCGTATGCAGCGAAGGCCGGCAGACAGCTTTGCAAGTTGAGAAGCTGTCCGTCCACCTTTTAATGTTGCACAAAACACATAAAAATTCTATTCATAATAACAATGTCAAATAAAAATATTAAAAAAAAGTATTAAGGGTTCAACAATATGAGGTCTCAAGTGTTTAAAATAAAAGGCTTGCAAAGGGCTTTAACATAGAGATACTGTACATGCATACATACACATGTCTAAATATGTATACATATGTATATATGTGTATATACTGTATGTTTATATGTGTGTACATTTGGGTTTATGTATTTATATGTGCATATATGTTTTTACAGAAGTGCTTAACTGTGTACTGTAAATATTTCCTATTGCAATGTTCTTCACATAAGGGAATATGTTCTAAGTATTTTTAAATATATATTCATATATATAATATACAGTATATATATATATATATATATATATATATATATACCTATGTATAATCATCTCTATATAAATAGATATCAATATATATTTTTCAAAAAATACTTCAGAATATACAGTATATAGGAATATTTATTTATGAATAAATAGAACATATTATTCTATGTGAAGAACATTGGAAGGTGAAATATTCATATTTCATGTCCAGTAAGCACACTTGAGTAAATGTGACTGGATTAGCGTTCGAGTAACCATTGAAGTTTATTGAGGGAATATGTTAACGCGGCCGGGTTAGCACTTGTGCAACAACGTTTTACTTTCAACTTGTAATACGCGCAAAAAGCCTCAGTCTAGCAGAGTTGTAATCTAGCCTTAAAGGGACATAATACTCATATGCTAAATCACTTGAAACTGATGCAGTATAACTGTAAAAAGCTGACAGGAAAATATTGTATAGCCTGATGAAACGGCTCTGTGTAGCCGAGAAACACGTTAATGTTCATTTTAAACTTTTAATATATAGTTTTTTATATATACCCCTTTGGAGCCTTGTTCATTATCACCATTCTTCAAGTTACAGGTGTTCTAGGATTCAAGACTTTTAGTGCCTCTCTGTCCCCCCCCGAGTACTCACTGAGTACGATTGTTCCGCTGGGATTTTCGGAAGAGAGAGGTGTGTGGCAAGATTCACTATCGATTGGTCGATCCGCCGTCCAGAGAGGTGTGGACGTGATTCTGTACCTGATTGGTTGAAAGGCCCCACGTGACGGTTCAGCGTCTTTTGCCAAGTGGTTGTCTGCCGGGCGACGAATAGGTCCCAGTCTGCGATATCTGGCATATCTTAGTGCCGCCTCGTCTGTGAGTATAACTGTTGGCCTTACCTGTTTGTCCTTGGTTCCTACGTTATCACCCTATTGGCGCCTCTTTGTTCCTATTTAGGATATCTTTTGGTAAAATTACAACATCCCTATCTTAAAATAAATTTAAACTTACCTGTAGAATTAAAATAAACTATTTTAAACTATTAATTAACCTACCCTAACTATTATACTACACTTAAATTAAACTACCAATTAAATTAACTAAATTACATATTAAAAAAACCTAACCCTACTCAAATTATTTAAATATACTGTTTAACATTTTTAAAAATTACTAAATTACAAAAAAAAAATAAACGCTAAGTTACAAAAAATAAAAAACACTAAATTACAAAAAAGAAACACATTATCAAAAATAAAAAAGAATTACACCTAATCTAATAGCCCTATCAAAATAAAAAAAGCCCCCTAAAATAAAAAAAACCCTAGCCTACAATAAACTACCAATGGCCCTTAAAAGGGCCTTTCATGGGGCATTGCCCCAAAGAAATCAGTTGCTTAAGTTAGTTTATGGTGATGTGGGGGGCTGGCAGTTTAGGGGTTAATAGGTTTAGTTAGTGGTAGTGATGTGGAAGGCCAGAGGTTTAGGGGTTAATACATTTATTTAGTAGTGGCAGCGGGGTCCGGGAGCGGCGGGATAGGGGTTAATAACTTTATTTAGGTTGCGGCGGGGTCCGGGAGCGGCGGGATAGGGGTTAATAACTTTATTTAGTTGCGGTGCGGTCTGGGAGCAGCGGAATAGGGGTTAATAACTTTATTTAGTGGCAGCGGGGTACGGGATCGGCGGGAAAGCGGTTAAACATTTTAGTATAGTGGCAGCGTCTAGTGACAGGGTATAAATAAAGTTGGTAAAAAGCCGAATAGACGTGAGATCGATGACTGTTAGTTAACAACAGTCCGATGCTCATCGCCCCGTACTTAGTGCGCGTCTTTTTGCCGGATTTTTTTTATATATATGGAGATCGTATTCAGGTCCACGGCCGAGATGTTAGGTGAGTGTATTGGTGCCGTCGAATTCAACAAAGTTGACTGCTTGATAGATATCCCCCATAGTATCTATTAGAATAACAATTTTCTTTCTGCCATATGATTACAGACATCAAATAATTTTTTTATATTTTTTCTACGCACAATACTTTTTTTGTGTAATTACCAGACACCTTTGAGTTGTTTATATGATTAAAAGCCTGAGTTTGTGCTGCAACATCTTTAAAGGTATATCCAGTAGGATAATTATATCTTGCTGTGTGTATGTTCCCTGGAAAGGGTACAAACATATGCTGAATTTTACTGTTTAAAGGCAGCTCCACCCAGACTTTGTCCATGTTTGGCACGGAGATATTTGCCAGGCACTTCACCATGCACAAACTCATGCCATCAGTTTATGACCATCCTCATTATTCATGGTTGAAACATCAACAATCCTCCAAGTAAATACAACTAACCGTGCCATCCTGATCTCCCGTACCACAAAAAACCCTGACTATAGCCTCCCCTGCTGCTAATAAATATCGCCACTTTGTTCCTATCCTTGTAATAGCTGACCCCATTATCTCACTGTTACAATTCTAACTGCAACTCTCCCTCCACTCATATTTATAGTAACTGCTACTTTCCTAACTTCAACTTTCTCTCACAGCATATACCAATAATTGCTGATACTGATCCCCCACAATTAACCATAAATTCATCCTCTCCCTGTGGCAGGTAACCTTTAATCATCCACTGCTACTATCCTAACTGCGATCCCATCACAAACCTCATTAACTCACCATGCAGAACCTTTCCACTGTGAACATTTGATTCTCATGATTCTTCCCTATGGTAAGGCCCATCTTACCCCTCTCCATAACAACATCACAAATAACCCCTTCTAATCCCTTCTAAATAACACAAAAATATCCTTATTTAAAAAACAAAAAGACAAAAAAAACATTAACCTTTAATCTTTCAGATCATATAGACCTACTGAAGGGTCCACAGTATTTGCTGGCAAGCAGCAGCAGCAGGTCCTTTTCTCCCAGATCCTTAATGCATTATGGTTCTTCTAAGGAGTTTCCATCTCTATTTAAAGAACATTTTGCAACCCTGATTAGTCTATGCAGTATAAATGAATTATTTTCCATTTTTATTAATTAACGTTCAAATAACTCCATATTCCCTTATTCTCTGTATTTAGTAACCTTGAGGGATGCAACAGCATACTTCTTATTGTAAGTAATAGGCTCACTTGAATAACGTTAAAGAGTTATTAAATATAAATAATTATACAGTGTCTGAATCATATCTATTCAACCTCCTCACACATTTTCATTAATAAAGCCAAATTATTTTTGTAAACACATTGTTATTTTAATATATATCATATTGTTGGCTAATGTGCTTTTCCCTACATAATTATTACAGGTCCACTGCAATTTTCCATTCAAAAGCTTAATAGCTTTGGGAAGGATAATATTTGCCTTTAGGCTTTTCATGTCAGAAATTAATTTGTGGTTAATCTTATAATATCATGATTCTGTTACAGAAGGAAGGTCTTGGTATTGCTAATTAATCTTCACACAAAAAAGAAATAATAGTTTCTTTGAATGTATTTGGCTTTTGTTGAGACAAGCAATATATCTTAGCTAAAGTACATAACTCTGTAAATCACCTAAAAATGGTTCTGTGCACATCCAAGTCCATCAGTGTAATGAGTGTGTGTGAGCAGCAGGACTAAAGTAACTAATAGAACTAAAGTAACTCTTTCAACATAAAAATAAAAAAAAGATTTTTGTGAGTTTAAGTGTATTTATAAAGTTACATGGCTGTATGAGTGTATCTATAGTTACATGGCTGTATGAGTGTATCTATAAAGTTACATGGCTGTATGAGTGTATTTATAAAGTTACATGGCTGTATGAGTGTATCTATAACGTTACATGGCTGTATGAGTGTATCTATAACATTACATGGCTGTATGAGTGTATCTATAAAGTTACATAGCTGTATGAGTGTATCTATAACGTTACATGGCTGTATGAGTGTATCTATAAAGTTACATGGCTGTATGAGTGTATCTATAACGTTACATGGCTGTATGAGTGTATCTATAAAATTACATGGCTGTATGAGTGTATCTATAATGTTACATGGCTGTATGAGTGTATCTATAATGTTACATGGCTGTATGAGTGTATCTATAAAGTTACATGGCTGTATGAGTGTATCTATAAAGTTACATGGCTGTATGAGTGTATCTATAAAGTTACATGGCTGTATGAGTGTATCTATAAAGTTACATGGCTGTATGAGTGTATCTATAACATTACATGGCTGTATGAGTGTATCTATAACGTTACATGGCTGTATGAGTGTATCTATAAAGTTACATAGCTGTATGAGTGTATCTATAAAGTTACATAGCTGTATGAGTGTATCTATAACGTTACATGGCTATATGAGTGTATCTATAAAGTTACATGGCTGTATGAGTGTATCTATAAAGTTACATAGCTGTATGATTGTATCAATAAAGTTACATAGCTGTATGAGAGTATCTATAAAGTTACATAGCTGTATGAGTGTATCTATAAAGTTACATGGCTGTATTAGTGTATCTATAACGTTACATGGCTGTAGGAGTGTATCTATAACGTTACATGGCTGTATGAGTGTATCTATAACGTTACATAGCTGTATGAGTGTATCTATAAAGTTACATGGCTGTATGAGTGTATCTATAAAGTTACATGGCTGTATGAGTGTATCTATAACGTTACATGGCTGTATGAGTGTATCTATAACGTTACATGGCTGTATGAGTGTATCTATAAAGTTACATGGCTGTATGAGTGTATCTATAAAGTTACATGGCTGTATGAGTGTATCTATAAAGTTACATGGCTGTATGAGTGTATCTATAACATTACATGGCTGTATGAGTGTATCTATAACGTTACATGGCTGTATGAGTGTATCTATAAAGTTACATAGCTGTATGAGTGTATCTATAAAGTTACATAGCTGTATGAGTGTATCTATAACGTTACATGGCTGTATGAGTGTATCTATAAAGTTACATGGCTGTATGAGTGTATCTATAACATTACATGGCTGTATGAGTGTATCTATAACGTTACATGGCTGTATGAGTGTATATATAAAGTTACATGGCTGTATGAGTGTATCTATAAAGTTACATGGCTGTATGAGTGTATCTATAACGTTACATGGCTGTAGGAGTGTATCTATAACGTTACATGGCTGTATGAGTGTATCTATAAAGTTACATAGCTGTATGAGTGTATCTATAATGTTACATGGCTGTATGAGTGTATCTATAAAGTTACATGGCTGTATGAGTGTATCTATAACGTTACATGGCTGTATGAGTGTATCTATAACGTTACATGGCTGTATGAGTGTATCTATAAAGTTACATGGCTGTATGAGTGTATCTATAAAGTTACATAGCTGTATGAGTGTATCTATAAAGTTACATAGCTGTATGAGTGTATCTATAAAGTTACATAGCTGTATGAGTGTATCTATAAAGTTACATAGCTGTATGAGTGTATCTATAAAGTTACATGGCTGTATGAGTGTATCTATAACGTTACATGGCTGTATGAGTGTATCTATAACGTTACATGGCTGTAGGAGTGTATCTATAACATTACATGGCTGTATGAGTGTATCTATAAAGTTACATGGCTGTATGAGTGTATCTATAACGTTACATGGCTGTATGAGTGTATCTATAACGTTACATGGCTATATGAGTGTATCTATAAAGTTACATGGCTGTATGAGTGTATCTATAAAGTTACATAGCTGTATGATTGTATCAATAAAGTTACATAGCTGTATGAGAGTATCTATAAAGTTACATAGCTGTATGAGTGTATCTATAAAGTTACATGGCTGTATTAGTGTATCTATAACGTTACATGGCTGTAGGAGTGTATCTATAACGTTACATGGCTGTATGAGTGTATCTATAACGTTACATAGCTGTATGAGTGTATCTATAAAGTTACATGGCTGTATGAGTGTATCTATAAAGTTACATGGCTGTATGAGTGTATCTATAACGTTACATGGCTGTATGAGTGTATCTATAACGTTACATGGCTGTATGAGTGTATCTATAAAGTTACATGGCTGTATGAGTGTATCTATAAAGTTACATGGCTGTATGAGTGTATCTATAAAGTTACATGGCTGTATGAGTGTATCTATAACATTACATGGCTGTATGAGTGTATCTATAACGTTACATGGCTGTATGAGTGTATCTATAAAGTTACATAGCTGTATGAGTGTATCTATAAAGTTACATAGCTGTATGAGTGTATCTATAACGTTACATGGCTGTATGAGTGTATCTATAAAGTTACATGGCTGTATGAGTGTATCTATAACATTACATGGCTGTATGAGTGTATCTATAACGTTACATGGCTGTATGAGTGTATATATAAAGTTACATGGCTGTATGAGTGTATCTATAAAGTTACATGGCTGTATGAGTGTATCTATAACGTTACATGGCTGTAGGAGTGTATCTATAACGTTACATGGCTGTATGAGTGTATCTATAAAGTTACATAGCTGTATGAGTGTATCTATAATGTTACATGGCTGTATGAGTGTATCTATAAAGTTACATGGCTGTATGAGTGTATCTATAACGTTACATGGCTGTATGAGTGTATCTATAACGTTACATGGCTGTATGAGTGTATCTATAAAGTTACATGGCTGTATGAGTGTATCTATAAAGTTACATAGCTGTATGAGTGTATCTATAAAGTTACATAGCTGTATGAGTGTATCTATAAAGTTACATAGCTGTATGGGTGTATCTATAAAGTTACATAGCTGTATGAGTGTATCTATAAAGTTACATGGCTGTATGAGTGTATCTATAACGTTACATGGCTGTATGAGTGTATCTATAAAGTTACATGGCTGTATGAATGTATCTATAACATTACATGGCTGTATGAGTGTATCTATAAAGTTACATGGCTGTATGAGTGTATCTATAAAGTTACATGGCTGTATGAGTGTATCTATAATGTTACATGGCTGTATGAGTGTATCTATAAAGTTACATGGCTGTATGAGTGTATCTATAACGTTACATGGCTGTATGAGTGTATCTATAACGTTACATGGCTGTATGAGTGTATCTATAAAGTTACATGGCTGTATGAGTGTATCTATAACATTACATGGCTGTATGAGTGTATCTATAAAGTTACATGGCTGTATGAGTGTATCTATAAAGTTACATGGCTGTATGAGTGTATCTATAACGTTACATGGCTGTATGAGTGTATCTATAAAGTTACATGGCTGTATGAGTGTATCTATAAAGTTACATAGCTGTATGAGTGTATCTATAAAGTTACATAGCTGTATGAGTGTATCTATAAAGTTACATAGCTGTATGAGTGTATCTATAAAGTTACATAGCTGTATGAGTGTATCTATAAAGTTACATGGCTGTATGAGTGTATCTATAACGTTACATGGCTGTATGAGTGTATCTATAACGTTACATGGCTGTAGGAGTGTATCTTTAACATTACATGGCTGTATGAGTGTATCTATAAAGTTACATGGCTGTATGAGTGTATCTATAACGTTACATGGCTGTATGAGTGTATCTATAACGTTACATGGCTGTATGAGTGTATCTATAAAGTTACATGGCTGTATGAGTGTATCTATAACATTACATGGCTGTATGAGTGTATCTATAAAGTTACATGGCTGTATGAGTGTATCTATAAAGTTACATGGCTGTATGAGTGTATCTATAATGTTACATGGCTGTATGAGTGTATCTATAAAGTTACATGGCTGTATGAGTGTATCTATAACGTTACATGGCTGTATGAGTGTATCTATAACGTTACATGGCTGTATGAGTGTATCTATAAAGTTACATGGCTGTATGAGTGTATCTATAACATTACATGGCTGTATGAGTGTATCTATAAAGTTACATGGCTGTATGAGTGTATCTATAAAGTTACATGGCTGTATGAGTGTATCTATAAAGTTACATGGCTGTATGAGTGTATCTATAACGTTACATGGCTGTATGAGTGTATCTATAACGTTACATGGCTGTATGAGTGTATCTATAACGTTACATGGCTGTATGAGCTATGCACCTTTCAGACACAAGTGCATACTTGCCTATAGTTTTTGATGGCCATTAATTTTATTTCCTTGTACTTGCTAGTCATACTAAAGAGCAGAGCATTAACTGTAAATATAAGAAAAATAAGTAACTACCTGGTTTGAGGACTGGAGCCACTGAAGCAGGAGATGCGTTTCAGGTAGTAAACCGAGTTAAGAAGCAGCGGTCTCCGAAGCAGACTCCACTGCTTCATAAATGGAGCCCATAGGCCTAGTTTACAAGTGAAGCACTATTAATAGTGTAGGGTTTTCTAACGATATCTCAGGCCCCCACTAAGATTTAGTGCACAATCTAGTATTACAAATCCATGGTAAAACAGAATAATCAGAGAATAATTATCACAGCTGACATCTCTTTAGTGTATGTATATATGTTTATATATGTGTATGTATGTGTACAAATGTATGTGAGTACATACATACATATACACATAAATACATACACACATACAAATATACAGATAAATATATATACTGTATCTATCTATCTATCTATCTATCTATCTATCTATCTATCTATCTATCTATATATATATATCTATATATATATATATACACACACACATATATATATATAGATAGATGATAGATAGATAGAGCGATAGATAGATAAATAGATAGATATACCGAAATTGTTGGAACTACACTCTCACTAAGTGTAATACTTTATTGTAATATGTTTTAAATTTACAACACAAAACTTTCAAGTGATGTTTAGTGCTGCCACAATATCCATTGAAAGTATAGAGTGTACTAAAGGGATGTCGGTCACACTAAACATTCTATGCTTATTCAGTTTTACCAAATACTTGTAATACCAGATTGTGCACTAATCCTAGAGCTGTCCAGGCCACCAGGAGATTTCCTGGTAGGTCACAGCAGCTGGGGCTGGCTAGCTACAACTTAAGGGTATGGTGGTGCTGGTGAGGCAATGCAGCTGTATCAGCTATCTTGTTCTCTCCTCTGAACTTTATGTATTGAAGGGACAGTCTAGTCAAAAATAAACCTTTGTGATTCAGATAGAGCATGACATTTTAAACAACTTTTATAATCAATTTTGCTGTGTTCTCTTGGTATTCTTAGTTGAAAGCTAAACCTAGGTAAGCTCATATGCTTATTTCTAAGCACTTGAAGGCCGTCTCTGAATGCATTTTGACAGTGTTTCACAACTAGAGGGCATTAGTTCATATGTGTCATATAGATAGCATTGTGCTCACGCCCATGAAGTTACCTAGGAATCTTCACTGACTGGCTAAAATGCAAGTCTGTCAAAAGAACTGAAATAAGGGGGCAGTCTGCAGAGGCTTAGATACAAGGTAATCACAGAGGTAAAAAGTATGTTAATATAACTGCGTTGGTTATGCAAAACTGGGGAATAGGTAATAAAGGGATTATCTATATTTTTAAACAATAAAAATTCTGGTGTAGACTGTCCCTTTTAAAGGTATACTAAACCCAAATTTGTTTCTTTACTGATTCAGATAGAGCACGCAATTTTAATCAACTTTCTAATTTACTTCTACTATCAATTTTTTTCATTCTCTTGCTATCTTTATTTAAAAGCAGGAATTTAAAGCTTAGGAGAAAGCCCATTTTAGGTTCAGAACCCTGGATAGCGCTTGCTTATTGGTTGATACATTTAGCAAACCAATAAACAAGTATAACCCAGGTTCTCAACCAAAAATGGGCTGGTTCTTAAGATTTACATTCCTGCTTTTTAAATAAAGTTTGCAAGAGAACAAAGAAAAATTAATAATAGTAAATTAGAAAGTTGCTTAAAATTGCATGCTTTATCTGAATCATTAACAATTTTTTTGGGGTTAAGTGTCCCTTTAAGGTAACAAAGTATTTCCTAAATCTTATTTACTAAACCATGTACCATTTTAGTAGCCCTTTGAAATGTTTCTAATGTGTAAGTCACACTGTGAGACAAAGTGGCACACTGTTTTGAGTATATTCTCCAGATCACACTATGGATAATCATTTTCCTATTGTAAAAGGGAGTCAAAATTGTGCAGAGAACATGGAAGAGTCTGTGGCTACCTTTGTGCACAACCCTTATCACTATGGCTATCAAGCTAAGTGGTGTAACTATTAGTGATGTTGCGAACTTAAAATTTTCCATTCGCGAACGGCGAACGCGAATTTCCGCAAATGTTCGAGAACAGGCGAACCGGGTGAACCGCCATTGACTTCAATAGGCAGGTGAATTTTAAAACACACAGGGACTCTTTCTGGCCACAATAGTGATGGAAAAGTTGTTTCAAGATACTAACACCTGGACTGTGGCATGCTGGAGGGGGATCCATGGCAAAACTCCCACGTAAAATTACATAGTTGATGCAGAGTCTGGTTTTAATCCATAAAGGGAATAAATCACCTAACATTCCTACATTTTTGGAATAACATGCTTTAAAACATCAGGTATGATGTTGTATCGATCAGGTAGTGTAAGGGTTACGCCCGCTTCACAGTGACAGACCAAACTCCCCGTTTAACGCACCGCAAACAACCACAAACAGTCCATTTGCACAACCGCAAACTCCCACATACAGTCCAAAAAGACTACTCACAGTCCAAAAGGTTTTTTTTGTTTTTAAATGTACACTTACACTACTATTAAACAAGATATGAGTGGTGGCACTGGGCAAGTGGGCACAGTATACGCTGTGAGCCTGACACAAGAAAGCAGACTGATGTTTCACAGTCCAAAAAGTTTTTATTTTTTTAAATGTACACTTACACTACTATTAAACAAGATATGAGTAGTGGCACTGGGCAAGTGGGCCCAGTATAAGCTGTGAGCCTGACACAAAAAAGCAGACTGATGTTTCACAGTCCAAAAAGTTTTTATTTTTTTAAATGTACACTTACACTACTATTAAACAAGATATGAGTGGTGGCACTGGGCAAGTGGGCCCAGTATACGCTGTGAGCCTGAAACAAAAAAGCAGACTGATGTTTCACAGTCCAAAAAGATTTTTTTGTTTTTAAATGTACACTTACACTACTATTAAACAAGATATGAGTGGTGGCACTGGGCAAGTGGGCACAGTATACGCTGTGATCCTGACACAAAAAAGCAGACTGATGTTTCACAGTCCAAAAAGTTTTTTGTTTTTAAATTTACACTACTGTTACACCAGATATGAGTGGTGGCACTGGGCAAGTGGGCACAGTATATGCTGTGAGCCTGGCACACACGCTGGCAGGCAACTGCCATTAGATTACACTAGCAGACTGATGTTTCACAGTCGAAAAAGTTTTTTTTTTTTTAAATTTACACTACTGTTACACCAGATATGAGTGGTGGCACTGGGCAAGTGGGCCTGGCACACACGCTGGCAGGCAGGCAACTGCAATTAGATTACACTAGCAGACTGATGTTTCACAGTCAAAAAAGTTTTTTTTTTTTTAAATTTACACTACTGTTACACCAGATATGAGTGGTGGCACTGGCAAGTGGGCCTGGCACACACGCTGGCAGGCAGGCAACTGCAATTAGATTACACAAGCAGACTGATGTTTCACAGTCAAAAAAGTTTTTTTTTTTAAATTTTCACTACTGTTACACCATATATGAGTGGTGGCACTGGGCAAGTGGGCCTGGCACACACGCTGGCAGGCAGGCAACTGCAATTAGATTACACTAGCAGACAGATGTTTCACAGTCAAAAAAGTTTTTTTTTTTTAAATTTACACTACTGTTACACCAGATATGAGTAGTGGCACTGGGCAAGTGGCTTGGCAGGCAGGCAACTGCAATTAGATTACACAGGGAAAAAAATGATGTTCTAGCCCTAAAAAAGGCTTTTTGGGGTGCTGTCCTTACAGCAGAGATCAGATGAGTCCTTCAGGACTGTAGTGGACACTGAATACACTAGCCTAGATATCAATTTCCCTATTAAATCACCAGCAGCTACACTGTCCCTCCTCTCACTAACAATGCAGCTTCTGAATGAATCTAAAATGGCTGGATGTCCAGGAGCTGGGAGAGTCTGGGAGGGAGGGTCTGCTGCTGATTGGCTGGAATGTGTCTGCAGACTGTGAGATACAGGGTCAAAGTTTACTCAATGATGACGAATAGGGGGCGGATCAAACATTGCATATGTTCGCCCGCTGCGGCGAACGCGAACATGCTATGTTAGCCGGGAACTATTCGCCAGCGAACTATTCGCGACATCACTAGTAACTATGGTTCTACCTATGACACCTTAATACTGGAAAACAGGAATCGGGTAAAAAAAAGTCTTCTTTACACAGGCACCCTAATATACCCTTCGGACTGCCTTGAGAAAACTGGAGATTTACGTGTCTAGAGACTTTCTGACCTTGTCTGATGTACTAACTCAATTATATCCATTTCTTCTACCAGTATAGAAGCCCCTTAGTGTATAGATAGTGCTCTCATGCTTATGTCTCATGTGTGGTGTTAAATGATTATTTAAGCATGGATGCGATATGTGAGAATGTAATTTTAGCTTTAAAGATTCACGTGTTTGCAATGAGTCTTATACTATTGTTTTAGATTTATGCCTGTCTTATGCCTTTTTATGACAATATAGTATATGTATCTGATGCTATGCTTAGAGCTGTTTACAATAATTTCCCATGCAAAGTGAGACTTATTGGTTTGTTTTTCCTCTAGCAACTTGTTTATCTACTTAAGCTAAACATGCTACTTTGTTACATAGAATTTTACCTAGAGATAATGGCAGGCGTAAAGTGCTATTTGGAATTCAGTATTAGAGGTTCACTCTGCAATCTTTCTTTGTATAATTTCTATCAAGCTTTTAAAGGGTCTATCTATTGAGAGTTCTACATTTCTGCCTCATGGATGACTGCAGAACTAGGCCTATCCAATCTGTTGACATGAAAATTCTTATCATACTGTCTGTCTTTCTTAAAGGGACATTATACTCTCAAAAAAATATAGGCTATTTAAATTAAGCACCAAAAGAAGATAGAGTTTGTAATTGACATGTTTTAGCAATTTTGCTGCTAACTCTCTTATAAAATGATTATAAAGTTTCTAATCCTCTCAGTGCATGAGAATACATATGTAATATCCACTAGCTTCAGAGCAAGGCTTTTCCTATACTCCCGATCTAGTGTCGCCCCCATGCTGGGGCTGTCTGTGTAATAGATAAGGCATGTCACTTACAAATCCCCTCACCTGCACTCAGCCATTTCTCCCTGACTCACAGCTCTGTGAAATATGATCCTGAGATGTTTTACAGAGCTGTGTGTGAAAATATTCAGAGTGCCGTAGTGAGGACAAAGAGGGAGTCAGATATATGCACAGTTGCGCTCCACTCGTAATCTGGGATTTATATTTCTACCCAGTGATCTTCAATTAGCAAAACATAAACTGATGTAGAGTTTATAAAAGGAAAGTCTAGCTAGGCATACAATACCTGCATCACTCTATAAATGTGTTTTTATATGGACAGATGTATTTTATATTTATATCAGCTAAGCACCGACTGAGAGCTATAGACGGAGCATTTCATTTTACCTGTAACAAACTACACATGAGCTAAATCACAGAGATTTCACCCCAGCAGATTCGACGTTTTATCTGCACCTCGGCAACACCCAGAGCTCCGCCCCCAGTTACTCCCACTCTCCTGCCTCCTCAAAAATATTCATATTGTAGCTGTAAAGCAGGCGGAGGAGCTCTGGATGTTGCCGACATTATATATTTACCTTCTGTGGAAAGTCTTTTATTCTATAGTCACCTAACATAGCTGGACTCAACAACATATGGCGCTAAGACTATCACATAACATGCTGTTTTTATACCTTAATGTCTAAATATTGGTATGGTGCAGACTCCATAACTTATATTAGCTCCAAGGTATACTTTGCACTGTCTGTACTTTGTTTTTCTGTATCCTATGTCTGTCCAACGTATAAAAGTGTTGCAAAGAAACCCACCATAAAAAAACACTATAACCCACCATTAAACACTTTAAGAAAATAGTGAAACAACACAACCGCACATCAAGGGTATATGCTCACACTAAAAAACAACTTACTAGATACTTACATGCAGTCATAGGAGGCAGGTGAGGCAGCTTTTTAAATAATGTTTTATTTTTATTTTTTTTATTATTAATTTTTTTTTGGGGGGTATCCCAATGTACCCAATATACCCCCCAACCCCTCGCCGCAGACACCGCCGCCATGTCAAAAATAAACTTAAAATGAACCAAGGCACAGGACAAGATTCCATATCCTCTATATTATGCAAAGGAGAGGCTGTGAGCCATTCAGCTACCCCTCCTTTACGCAATATGGATATGTTGAGGTATTGAGCAAATGAGCTGCTAGAAACTGCCACCCAGTGGCACTTAAGGCTTAAGTCTCTTTAGTTTGTGTGGCCCATATGCTCAATACAGAGGCTATGTTTATTAGCAGCCTTGGCAGGAGCACAGCCAATAAGCGCCTCTCTCTTTTACATAGTGGGTCTGTCTGGCTCTGGGCGCAGGGCGGGAAATAGAGAACAAAGGCGCGGAGAGAGATGCATCCATTGAGCAGTCACGTGAGTCATCATGGCCTCAGTGAAGTTAGGTCCGCGTGAAGTCAAGTAGAAGTTGCCGGAGGTAAGGTAAGTGACATGGCGATTATTGGCAGCATACAACACACTAGCACAGCCCCTGCAACATGTGGACCGGGTGACTGTGGATTACTCCAGTGATTGGTCCACATATAAATCACCTCCAGGCTCCAGCTCCACCGAGTCCACCCACCCATCACGTGCCCTGCATAGAAATTTTGACGCATCGCAAAGCTCCAGCTACTAATATTAATATAATATACCAGTTCAGAGGTGACAGCAGCCAGGACAGGGCATTGGGGACTTGGGGGCCACTGACTGGTGACGTGGTTGACGTGGTGAGGCAAGGGAGGGAGAAAAAGGTAACTGTTTTGTTACGGTTACCCTTAGTCTTGCTGAGAGATGGACCGCTTAGTAGCCTGGATCCCTATTGCTGAATAGGGGAGAAGCTGCTTTCCATAGTATTCTATATGAGTCTCGCAAATGTAGAATAATCCCCCTTAGCTGTAGTACAGCTAGGATACCCTTCTGCCCACAAAAATGAGTCAACGCTGCGATTGAGGGTCAACCAAGAACTCAGGACTGGGATGCCCAGCCTGCTTTTTATTGAGGTTACATGCACACAGGGCACTCCCAGGGGGGGAAGCATAAAATCCCCCATCACACATTTAGATAGAGAGACAATGTCCTTTGACAGGCCACAATAGGATTACAGTACTTCAGATAACAAGTTACACATAAGAAAACAATGCAGTCCATCTTATCAATTAGCAGGTGATTAGACAATGGGAATGTTTTATCACTAAACTTAATTAGAGCTGAGGCCAGCAAACTTGTATTTAGAAAATAGTTTCTAAAAGCTGAAAAAAAGTTAACTCTTTATGAAATGATACTTGTTACGGTTTTCTTGGAGCCCTTCTTAGGCGCTGGCTTGGCTGGTTCAGGCATTGCTACTGGGAAATAAGCTCTTCACAACAAAATAACTAATGCTTCTGTAACAGTGCTCCCTTTCTGTGGAACACTCTGGCAGACATGATCTGACCCCTTTTCGGGGCAGACTAAGGCTGTCCAGACCGCTGGTTATGCGGGGCTGAGGTCGGTTTGTCTGGACAACCCGTCGGCGTTGCCATTCTGTTTCCCAGGTCTGTAAGTAATGGTGAAATTGAAGGGTTGCAACGATAAACTCCAACGTAATAGCCTGCCGTTATCTCCAGAGACCCGGTTCAGCCACACCAACGGGTTATGGTCGGTGACCAGAGTGAACTCCTGCCCATATAAATAGGGAGTCAATTTCTTTAATGCCCACACCAAAGCCAAACACTCCTTTTCGACCGCTGCATAGCTGACTTCGCGGGGCAGGAGCTTCCGGCTGATGTAGGCAACTGGATGCTCCCCTCCATCTTCGCCTACTTGGCTGAGGACGGCTCCCAGCCCGAACATGGAAGCATCTGTATGGACGATAAAACGTTTGTTAAGGGCTGGGGCCGCCAAGACAGGAGCGTTAATTAGAGCATTTTTGAGAGCCTGGAAAGCCGTTTCACAGTGGGGAGACCACAGGACCTGTCGAGGTAAGTTCTTCTTGGTCAAGTCAGTCAGGGGTTTGGCAAGTGTGCTGTAGTCTGGTACGAACCGTCTATAATACCCTGCCGTGCCCAGGAAGGCTAGGACCTGAGTCTTAGTTATGGGGGTGAGCCAATTGGCGACAGCTTCTATCTTGGCCGGCTCTGGTCGCTGCTTTCCACACCCCACCCGGTGACCCAGGTATTGTATCTCGGCCATCCCAAAGTGGCATTTTTCTGGCTTCAGAGTCAGGCCAGCAGCCTGGATCTGATCCAGAACCATTCCTACGTGAGCTAAGTGGTCCTCCCAGGACTCACTGTGGATCGCTATGTCGTCCAGGTAGGCGCAAGCAAAACTCTGGAAGCCATCCAGGAGCCTATCCACCAAGCGCTGGAATGTAGCTGGGGCATTCTTGATCCCAAACGGCATTACCCTAAACTGATATAAGCCAAATGGGGTGACGAATGCCGATTTGGGGATAGCCTCCGGGGCCAGGGGAATCTGCCAGTAACCTTTGCAGAGGTCAATAGTGGTCAGGTAATTTCCCCTGGCTATACGATCGAGTAGCTCGTCTACCCTGGGCATAGGGTAAGCGTCCGTCACGGTTTTTTCATTGAGCCTCCGATAGTCTACGCAGAACCGGGTGGTCCCATCTTTCTTGGGCACCAAGACAACTGGGGAGGCCCAGGGACTATCAGAGGGCTCAATTACCCTGAGTTGGAGCATCTCATCGATCTCCTTCTTCATTCCTGTCCTAACTACTTCGGGGATTCGGTACGGAGCCTGGCGCAAGGGAGCTTGTCCCGGAGTATCTACCTGGTGGGAGGTTGAAGTAGTGTACCCTGGCTTCGGGGAGAAGGTGAGGTGTTTGGACTGTAGGAGTTGGTTGAGCTGCTCCCTTTCAGTGGGGCTAAGTCGGTCTCCTATCTGAACCTGAGCCATTATACCTGTGGGGAGACTCTTTTCTAATAGGTCTGGAATGGGTAGACTGTCGGGGTCTTCCTGAGGGGAACAACATACGGCCGTCACGTTCTCTGGTCGCTCAAAATATTCCTTGAGCATGTTTACATGGAATGTCTTTCTAAGATTGTTGTCGTGGCAGCTAGCTATCACATAAGTGGTGTCTCCCCTTTTCTCTACGATCTGGTAGGGACCCTGCCAGGACGCCTGCAATTTGTCTGTCTTCACCAGCTTAAGTACTAACACCTTTTGTCCTATGGTGAAGATTCTCTTTCGGGCCCCCCGATCATACCATACTTTCTGTCTTCTCTGGGCCGACTGGAGATTAGCCCGCACGGATTTGGCTAATTGCTCCATTCGGTCCCTGAGTTCCAGCACGTATGGCACAATGGGGACACCGTCAGTGTCCATCTCTCCCTCCCAGTGCTCCCGGATCAGGTTTAGGGGTCCCCGTACCTTTCTTCCGTAGAGCAACTCGAAGGGAGAGAACCCTGTCGTTTCCTGGGGCACCTCCCGATAAGCAAATAGGAGGTGCGGCAGGAAGCGTTCCCAGTCTCGGTATTCCTGAGTGAACGTCTTGAGCATTTGCTTGAGGGTCCCATTGAACCTCTCACACAGCCCGTTCGTCTGGGGGTGGTATGGGGAGCTCAAGAGGGACTTATTTTTGCAAACCTGCCAGAGTTGTTGGGTCAATTCAGCCGTAAATTGGGTGCCTCGGTCGAATAGGATTTCTTTTGGAAATCCTACCCGGGAGAACACCTGTACTAGTGCATTCGCTACCGTATCCGCTTGTATGTTGGATAGGGCGACAGCCTCTGGGTACCGGGTAGCATAGTCCACTACGGTAAGAATGTAGCGCTTACCGGAAGGACTAGGGGTAGCCAGTGGTCCCACTAGGTCAATAGCAACCCGGCTGAAGGGTTCCTCTACAATGGGCATATTTACTAGATGGGCTTTAGGGTGATCGCCTCGCCTTCCTACTCGTTGACACACATCACAGGTGTTACAGTAAGCTCTAACATCAGCGTGTACCCCTTGCCAAAAGAACGTGTGAGTAATGCGGTGTAGGGTACGGTTACGGCTAGGTGGCCTGCTAAGGGGATGTCATGGCCTATCTTGAGGATTTCTTGACGGTATTTGTGGGGCACTACCAGCTGTCGCCTACGCTGTCCCCTTTTCTCTGTCCAGCGGTATAGTTTCCCTTTTTCCCATAAGAATGTTTCATTATCTGCCCCGCCCCCTCCGGTCTCTGCTCGTTCCCGGTACTTTTGTAAGGTCGGGTCAGTCTTAGACTCTGTCTCGAAAGCATCTGGGGTGTCCCAGGGTATGGGGCCTAACATGTCAGGCAAGGTCGGGGTAGGTCTTACCTGTGTCTCCCGCACTGGTGAGAGCTCTCGCTCCGTCCGGGCTTGGGCCCGTGTAGTCACTGGGTCCACCTCGTTGTTGCATACTGGAGCATAGGCAGAAGTCATGGGGCCCAAATCGTTGCCCAGTAGTACTTCGGCAGGTAAATTATCCATTATGCCCACGTTCACAGCCCCCTTTCCCGCTCCCCAATCAAGATGCACTTTAGCTGTTGGAATTTTGTACACATCCCTCCCCGCCACTCTAACGGCCACAGTCTGTCCGGATCGCTTGTGCTCCGGCACCAAATGACTCTGTACCGGCGTGATAGTAGCCCCTGTGTCTCTCAATCCCTCGGTAGATCGCCCCTCGAGCCATACCTTCTGCCGATGGTGCTGGCGGTTATCTGAGGCAGCATATACAGGGTCCGCCTCGTGAAGCGGCCCCAAATATTCCTCCATAGGGGCCTCTTGGTTAACACACAGGGCCCGGGCCGGATGATATGACCCAGAGGGGTAATTGTAATTCCTGGGTGTCTGGTGCGTATTAAGGGGGCAGCTAGCCATGAAATGCCCTGGTTGCTTGCATCGGTGGCAAGTCGGTCTGGGACGCTCAGAGCTGTTATTGGGTGGTCCTGAGTGTCAGGCGGGCCCTGCGGGCACCGGGGCTCGGAATTCAGCACGAGGGGGTGCACGGTAAACCTCTCTGGGTTCGACCCGTGCTGGAGCTCGGTAGTTCATGGGTTCGTGAAGATGGGAGTCATAATGTTCATCGGCCAATTTGGCTGCTTCTTCTAAGGTAGAAGGCCACCTGTCTCGCAGCCATTCCTTCCCTTGCTGTTCCATGCCATTATAAAAATGTTCTAAGAGAAACAATTGTAAAATTTCCTCACCAGTCACCGCTTTACTTCCGCTCATCCAGTGATTTGCCGCTCTCCGCATTCGGTGCGCCCATTCCATATGGGTATCGTTAGGCTTCTTTTTCGTGCCCCGAAACTATCGGCGATACGTGTCCAGAGTTACCGCGTACCGTCGCAACAGTGTCTCCTTAACTAGCTCATACTGTGTCACTTCCTCAGCACCCAGAGTACGAAAGGCTTCCAGGGCTCGCCCGGATAGTTTCCCAGACAATATCGTGGGCCACTCTCTGTTGGGAATCTGGTGCAGGGCACATTGCCTTTGGAAGTCCGCCAAATATTCATCAATCCCTGTCTCGCTCTCTAGGAAGGGTCGAAATGCCGCATAGGGTATCTTGGGCCTCCCAGCATTTTCGACAGGGATGATTACCTGCGGGGCTTCAGCATTGCGGTGTGCGTTCGCTAGGTTGAGTTTGTGGGCTCGAGTCTCTCGTATATCCTTGTCCGCTTCCGCCATCAACTGCTGTACCAATTCCATGGAGGGGTTTGGCCCGTACAGTGAGAGCCTCTCCCGAACAATCCTGTTTTTTTCGTCACTAATCGTGGTCGGTGTTTCCGCCATTGTGAAGCTCTGATCCAGTTCGGTCAATTCTGCGATCAGCTCTCTCCTCGGCCGGTTGCTGGCGTACCCCCCTCTGCTTTCAAGTAAATCCTTTAGGGTTGTACGCTTCAATTTTTCGTAAGCGCTCTCCATCCGTTCTGTACCTCTCCTAGGAAATCCAGGAAAATCCCACCGCTGCCGCCAAATGTTACGGTTACCCTTAGTCTCGCTGAGAGATGGACCACTTAGTAGCCTGGATCCCTATTGCTGAAGAGGGGAGAAGCTGCTTTCCATAGTATTCTATATGAGTCTCGCAAATGTAGAATAATCCCCCTTAGCTGTAGTACAGCTAGGATACCCTTCTGCCCACAAAAACGAGTCAACTCTGCGATTGAGGGTCAACCAAGAACTCAGGACTGGGATGCCCAGCCTGCTTTTTATTGAGGTTACATGCACACAGGGCACTCCCAGGGGGGGAAGCATAAAATCCCCCAACACACATTTAGATAGAGAGACAATGTCCTTTGACAGGCCACAATAGGATTACAGTACTTCAGATAACAAGTTACACATAAGAAAACAATGCAGTCCATCTTATCAATCAGCAGTCTGACTCCGGAGGTGATTAGACAATGGGAATGTTTTATCACTAACTTAATTAGAGCTGAGGCCAGCAAACTTGTATTTAGAAAATAGTTTCTAAAAGCTGAAAAAAAGTTAACTCTTTATGAAATGATACTTGTTACGGTTTTCTTGGAGCCCTTCTTAGGCGCTGGCTTGGCTGGTTCAGGCATTGCTGCTGGGAAATAAGCTCCTCACAACAAAATAACTAATGCTTCTGTAACATGTTTAAATTGTAGTTGCCTGTCTTAGGAGTGTTTATTCTTTAATTGATGTGCTGATGTTTCATCTAGCGCTGAGTATGTGTATTTACTTAAAAATCAGAAGCAAGCATTTTTATGGTCATGGGGTTGGGGTGTATAGGGGGGCAGTACCACCCTCCTGTAAAATTTGCTGTGTAGCTCAGCAAACTCTTTGGAAGTGGAAGCTGAAACTCAACCTCCCCCCCAACCAATTATCCACTCAGATGTAAAGGGAGAATACAATTGGAAATGCAGAGGGTGTCCCATTGTATTGCCCCCTTTGTAAACTTTGTATTAGCTTGCTTATGCTTACAAGCCCTATTCTGTAACACTGACATATTAATTGGTAGCATTATGCTAATTATGTGCTACAGCTAATCATTTTATAAGTGAAATTCAAACACACTTACAAATATATACATACACACACACAAATACACATGCACAAAAACACACATACATACATACATATTCATACATATACACACACACGCACATACACAGACACACATATACACACACACACATGAACAAAAACACACATACAACATACATACATACATACACACACATACATACACACACACACATATACATACACACTGTAGTCCTGAGTTGTCTGAAATATATTTAATTAATCAGCATTTTCCATTTAGTGTGAAGTTTCTGATGGGAACATTCTGACACCTATGAGGAGAGGCTAGCCAAACTGGGTCTGTTCTCTTTACAAAAAAGGCGCTTGAGAGGTGACATGATTACTTTATATAAATATATTCAAGGCCCATATACAGAGATGGCAGAAGCTCTGTTTATTCCAAGAAAATTGTTTCTGACAAGAGGTCATAATTTAAGGTTGGAGGAAAGGAGATTTAATCTCCTGCAACGGAAACGTTTTTTCACTGTAAGAGCAATAAAATTGTGGAACTCATTACCAAAGGAGGTAGTGAATGCCAATACCATAGATACATTTAAAAATAGTCTGGATAAATTTCTGTATATAAACAAAATTCATGGATATGATTGCTAGTATTAAATGGGTCACATTTTAATGGGGTTATTTAAGCTTAACTGGAGCTTTTTGTAAGTATTTTAGATTTGTATAGGTGGAACTCGATGGACTTCAGTCTTTTTTCAACCTTATCTACTATGTTACTATGTTACCTATCTAGTTAAAAGAAAGCAGAAAAGCAATTTTCGCTTTCTTAATTTTTCTTACTGCAAAAAATAAAAAAATATGTTTCATAATGTAATTGAAGTGGACAATTTCTTTGGAATGCATGAGTCACTGTTTATAGTTATTATAACTAGACTTATAAATCTAAGCATTGACTTCATCTAAATAGAATTTGGACTTTTAGTTTCACTTTGTTTTCTGAGATTATCCAGCTACATAACTACAAAGATTGTTCAGGCTTCATGCTGCTCTAAGATTACCTAAATGTTTGCCTATAATGTTTGGTATAATGGGGAATATTTTTATAGTCATTTATCACAGTTATGGGGTTTCATGAATAGCGACGGTTACAGTAGGGGTTATTCATTCATGTAGTGGGTGCCATGTTTTCCTCAGGGTCGGGTGTAGATGAGCAGTAAATAGTAAGGAATATATTATGCAGGAGCGTGTGGTGTGACACCAGGTAGTTAATTTCAGGGTAATATTGATGTATAATTGGGAGTACTCATTGCAGTTTTAGGGGAGATATCAGCTGAGTAAATCTGATTTCCATTAGATAGATATCTAAATGTGTATTTTTGATGCCACAATCTTTTTGTAACACATTATATATTTGATTTTGCACAGGTTGGCAGACGTGCACACATTGCTCTGGACTTTCTTTTCTCTGTAGCAGATGGGTTAACTTGTAGTTTGCACAGTGCAGTGCAAGATCCTTTATTTAGTGAGCAATATAATGCAGGAGAGGTCAATATATTGGAGCTGGAATTGGATCTGAATTTGAGATATATTTATAACTTTACTACATGGTTTTATCTGCAGGTATTGAAGCTGTATTTGAGATATATGCATTACTTTTACTATATGCTTTTTCTGCTGGTATTCAGATGAGCTGGTGCTTAAATGCAGTGTTTCTCAACCACGGTCCTCAAGTACCCCCAACAGGCCACATTTTCATTATAGCTGAATCGGTGCACAGGTGAAGTAATCAGCTGACCAGTAACAGTGGTTACTAACTTGCTCACAACCATCAGCTGATTATTTCACCTGTGTACTGGTTCAGCTTTAATTAAAACCTGCCCTGTTGGGGATACTTGCGGCCCGCAGTATATGTGTTTCTCTGGCATATCATATCTAGTGCCTCACCCGCCTCTGACATCACCGCACATCAGAGCACTTATTGTATTCTCAAGACCGATTCTCCCATGATGTCACTTCTGGTTCCAGTATGCCCGTCCTCTATTGTTTTATAATATTACAACTCATACAAAAGAATGGACACAGGATGATGTCTGTAACAAATAATTATTTAAACCGAAACTAACCCTACAATCACTGTAGTGCACAGCAGCTAATGGGGTGGGGAGAGTGTGTTGCCTCTAGACTCTATGAATGATTAGTGCCCCAGTGACCAACAAAAGGAGCAGAGCACACTAGGAGTTGAAATTATGGTCACAGGAAAGTGGATTTCTAGTACTCAGCCAACATCAGGACAAAATGACTGAGGAAAGCTAAGGCAGAAAAATAAAGTACAGTATATGTATTTATCTCTATGTTAAATCCCTTTGCTTGCCTTTTGTTCTTAAACCTGAGACCGCATATCTTTAAACCCTTATAACTTTTTTGTGCAATTTTTTTTGTTATTTTTATTAGATAGTGTTATTATGAGTGTAACTTTATTATTTAATGTATTTTTTATGTATTTTCTGACACTTTTTTGTTTTGCAATGAGTGTTTACTTCAATTGCGCTTAAGCGATCGCGTTTACTTTCAACTTGTAATATGTGCGCAATTTAACTTGCGCACAAACGATCGTGAAAACCCAGTATCACTTGCGCACAAACGTTTACGCTCCACTTGTAATCTGGCCCGTTTTATTTTTGCAGCTGCTATTCCTATTAATTTTCGGTTACTTTAATACTATTCATATATCGTTAACATTAAAAAAGCAAACAAAGCAAAACTGGTCAATTTAACTATTTAAATAGTTTATATTATGCATCCCAATAATTCATTTTAAAATTATAATCTTTTTTAAAAACTCAAGATAAATGGTCATTTGTGTCTGGTTAAAAAAAAGAAATTCTGAAACGTATTCTTAACCACATATTTGTTAAACACACCATAAAAAAATCAATTATTGCAAAACCACACACACATCTTTCTCTGCCTCTTACACAATAAAATGATTCTTTAAATAGTTCTGCTTATATGATTAACTGTCTGGTTCACTTTCCTTCAGGTAGTTTCTATGGAAACAGGGACTAAGAAACTAAGGTTTGCACCACACATTAGCAAGATGTTTTCTTGGCATCCATTGTGATCCCCAGAAAATCTAATGGTTTGTGACATTTCCTGAAGCATTTCTGGTGTCTTTAGGAAAGGGTGATAGATAGTCAAGTTGAGCTGGTGCCACCTCAATTCATATTATAAACCTGGTGCTCTTGTGTTAGGCATTCAAAGTAGAACTATTCCAGTTGCAAGTAGCTGGTGAGAGAAGAGTGCAGTACAGTTTATTGAATATATTTATAACACAATATAAACTCTCATTTTTTACCACCCTTTGTGGAGCATTCTAAAAAATAAAATGTCAAGCTCTTACAAATCTCACTTAAAAATGAAATAAAGAAAGCAAGAAATTGCAAGCTCTTAAAGGCACATTTTAATTTTTTTTATTGTCACAGCTAAAATAAGGCATTCTATTACAGTGGGAAAAAAGTTAGTGTAGGGACCTGTAATAGGCCTGTAACGTTCTAAGGGTTATGGCAGCAGGGGAATAGACAGGAGAAGAGGTGGTGTTTAGGTAGCAACTTTGTTGTTTGTTTGGTAGTCTCCTACCTTAAGATCCAGCTCATGAGTTTTTCTGCCCTCTTCTCCTTGAATCCCAAAGCTGAATGGTTCTCTTTTGAGTTTCTGCGGTTATTCTTCAGTATCATGCAGCATTTAGAAAGGATAACTGCTCTTATGCCTCCCCCTCAGCACATCCCGGTCACTGCTCCAGCCACAACTAGGTAATTCTTCTGATCACAAGGGCTGGTACTTCTGCTTAAGTCACCAGTGGCCATTTGCAGGCAGAGTGGTTGTCTCCCCCTCCAGGTGAGCACTCTGAAGGGATGGGCAATCAAGGATATGACCGCAGGAGACAGCAAGGGAGTGGGCCGGGGCCCACTCCAATAGAGGCTGTAGTCACAGTGGGCAAAGAAGCCAGCAAGGGGGGCATCTCTCTTTTGGGCACATTGTGAGGGCCATGACTGCGCAAAGCACTTGACAAATCATCATGCAGAGAGCACATCAGTCACACCAGGGTATGAAGCAATGACCTCTTTTCACACAGACCATGTTTAGGATAACGATAATTCATTATATGACAGGAATGCTGGCAAATAAGATTTAACAATCCAGTTCACAATACTGCGGCACATATGAATGATACAGTTCAAGTATCTAATACTCCATCACTCAATACTTTGATACACTTGAATGAGACAGTACGTACAACTATATCTCCCAGACCGGTTATGAATGAGGGTATGCCTGTGTATGTTGGCAATAATCTCCAGTCAATCTGCTGTAATGAGGTCAGCAAGTAGTTTAAAGGAATAGAGCTGTGTCTCAAGGGCCTCCTTATTCCTCCACCTCTGGTGCTCACAATATTTTGTCTCTCTTACAGAATGTACTTAGAGCAGGAGAGCAGTTTGCTGGGATGTCAACAGCGGAGCAACATCGCAACGCAAACCGGCAGAATGTCGCACCACAGCAAGTAACACCAGTACCTAAAGTTTTTCCTGTTCCTGGGACGCAAGGCCCGGTGGTAGATGTCACATCCCAGGCTCCATTGGACCATGCTGCTGGTGAGTCTAATAGTTTTTGTCATGACCGTGACAACATATCAGACTCTACTTCAGATGATTCAGACACTGATAGCAACAAATCTAGGTCAAGGTAAAAAAAGAACGCTTAGGATGGTCTAAAACGTTTTGCATGGCCTTTAAACATTGACAAAGGCACAAAAATCTAACTGACTCCTCAACAGCATCAAGTTACTTCACAGGATACCTCAACTCAGGCCCCTCCCTTGGTTTCCAATCATAAAGCTGCGGTTCAAGGGGATTCTTAGCCTTATCCTTATACTATTCATTCTCTTCATGAACATCTTAAACCAAAGGTTGCTAAAACAAATCAACAAGGGAAGTAAATGTTTTTGAACTTTTTGTTGAAGGATATTGTCAAAAGGAGCGGAGCTCTCATGGAACTGCCCCCAAGCAAATTAAAAGACCAGACACTTTTGACGAGTGGCTATGCTACTTTAGAGTCCTTTCAGCCTGTTATTTAGAGAAATACCCCTTCCAGACCCAAGCTGTCCTCAAGAATATAGATACCATTCATTGGATTCAAAGGTTTTTGCACTGAATACAATTATTTTTTGCTTGTCTGCTAAGAGCTACAGCTCCCCCGTTTTACCAGTCATGCTTCATGCTTTAGTTGTCATACATTTAATTTCCTTTCTGTTGCTATTTGCTGCTCTTCCCTCTAAATTTTGTACTGTGACATTTCCTACGTGTAGCCTTCCATTATCCATGCTTTGAGATATTCCAGATGTATCATAGTCACAAATTAATCTGTCAGTTATATTATGTTTGGAATGACCTGTCTAGATTGAATTTAAACAAACTTTTGGAAGAGATTTTTCTTTGGGGACTTTGTATATTGATGAAAATTTCACATCACTGTAACTAGCAGGTGTATTATTAAAATTTCTAAATTTTATTGTGTACAATTCTATTGTATTAACATATTTCCTAAATTGTTTGGATATTGTTTTGAGATGTACATCTATATTTTATTTTATGTATCATATTAAGGGCTAGATTACAAGTGGAGAGCTAATTTATTGTGCGCTTGTAAACGTGCAAATTCGCCCATTTACGGGCATCGATTATTCCTACTGCAAGCTAGTGGTAGCAATTAGCGCTCAAAAAATTAACCAGAGGACACACCTCTGATTATTTTTTTAAATGTTCCCCAATTTTCCCTCAAAAATGTGTACAGTGGCTTTAATAAAATAAAAAATAGTAGCATTTTTATTTTTTTAAAAACTGCTCTAAGCAGTTTTTGAGGGCTAAAGTTGGCAGGTGTGCAGTGTTAGAAAAAAACTGCACTGAGAAGTGCCTTTACATTGCGGTCTATGGGAGTAGTAGGATTAGGGATATCTTGTCAAATTTAATTGTACAGGTACCACGCCCCTTTATATGCAAAACAACGCCCTTTTATAGGTAGATCCCCTCCCCTTTATATATGCAGATCTCCGCCCACTGTCCTCCCAATATTTCCACCCTATCCAGATATTTTTTAAGATTTCAATGCGATTAAATTTAAAAAAAAACAGAATAAATTTTAATTCATTGTATTTCTAACAAGGGTATTTAAAAAAGAAACATACAAAATATCTTTACTGTGTAATGTCCGAGAGCATTACACAGAGAAGATATTTTTGTATGTTTCTTAATTAACCAAAGTTGCTATAGAGTGTTTTAAATCTAAAAAAAAAAACAGAATACATTTTAATTTAATGTATTCCTAATAAGGGTATTTTAAAAAAAGAAACATACAAAATATCTTCTCATCGTAATATTTTGTATGCTTCTTTTTTAAATACCCTTATTAGGAATACATTGAATTAAAATGTATTCTTTTTTTTGTTATTTAATAGCACTGAAATCTTAAAAAATATCAGTTAAACAATACATACAACATTAACATATTTAAAAATAAAATATATTGTTTATTATTATTACATTAAAATAAAATGTTAAAAAGCTCTTAAAAGAAAGCAATAAGCCATAAATGGTGCGAGAAATATGGAAAAATAGGGTGGAAATATTGTGAGGAGAGTGGGCAGGGATCTGCATATAAAGGGGCGGGGTTTTGTATATAAAGGGGCAGAGTTTTGCATATAAAGGGGGCGTGGTACCTGTCAAATTAAGTTTGACCAGATATCCATAATCATACTACTTATGGGGACTGTGTGTTCCCAGTAAATATATATGTATATAGTTATATAAATATTCATTTATGTGTTAATATGTGTATATACATCATTTTTGTAATATACATGAATTAGCAAAAATGCTTATAGTGAAAGCTATAGCAGTTTCAAAAGTGTATCTAAGTATGCACCAGCATTTTAAACACATCACTTGCTCAAAGAAGCTTAGGTGCTTGTATCATTTGGTAATGACTCAATTTGTTAATTGCTGACATGATACCCCACTGGCACTCTGAGCACCTGCAGTATTTAACATGCTGGTACACAGTGAATATCTCACTATACCTCACATGCAGAGAAATTTTTTTAACAATAAAAAAGTGGTAACATTTACTAGGAGCATTTTTGCCAATACATGTATATTGCAAATACGTTTCTATTCAAAAGGTTTAATTTGTCTATTTAAATTTTGACTGGAATGTCCCTTTAAGTGCAATTTTATAATTTATATTTTAGCATATACATCAGTTGCGACACCAATATGACTGGATAGAATTGGCATTTATAGTACACAAGGCCTAGCAAAATGTTAACATATAGCTGGTGTTTCTAAAAGATACCCTCACAAAAGGTAGAATAAAAGAGTAGGAATGAATGTTTGACAAATGATAATAGAGCTGTTTTCCGAAAACAGTTTTAATAGGACAAATCTAAAGTTGAAATTAAACGGGCTAAAAATTAGCTAAAAACACTCACACACCAAAAGATACATAATAATATTGCTTACATATATGGCTTTAAAATATATAGCAAATGATAACTTCAAATAATACTGTATATTATTTATTACTAAGAAATCCAACACAACACAATATTAAAATCCACCGTTGGTTACATTTTGTTATAAAATAGTTATCAACAGATGCTATGCATACGGTAGTAAATTCTTAACAAGCCCAATCTTTTAATGAAGTCACAGTGCGACTACACCCACTCAGGAAAGTTCAACAATATTAGAGGTCCGGTTCAGATAAAAGGTTCTTAAATGGTTATCTTCCTTGTATAAATACCGGACTCAAGTGTTCCAGAGTTAAGTGGTGTAAGGGTTACAGGTGCTCCTATTGATACATTCAAATCCGGTTCCAAAAATCAAACGGCCATCTCCGGATCTTGAGTTTTCCACATATGCGGTAATGGGAAATTGACTTACACGCTAAGCCCCGTCATTGGGACCTCTTCTGATGTGGAGTAAGTAGGTAGATTGTGGAATAGACTTGTCTGTTAGCTTCTAGGGCGGACTTACTTGTTTGCCTCTAGCGTCTTTCGCTACAAGTGTATCTCCAGTCTCCTGTTACGTCACGATCACGTGACTACGATAAGCCAATTGCGGCTGGATTTTTCCTTTAGGTACAGAGCGCACTGTAATGTTAGGTTAGCTGAACCATCAGGCCTTAATTGGTAACTCTGAAGATTGATGACACAGCTTTTCATAAACTATTTAGCTTTTATCCCTTGAACTGACCTGTAAAATGTTGGAATTGAGCTTGTGGAATGAGCACATATATATTTATTAAGATCTGCATCCTCTGCTGTTTTCATTCTTAGTTCCATTATTATTTAGAAAATAAAAAATGTATCAGCATTTTCAAGTTTTACTTATAGTTATAGTGGTTCTTTAAATAAATTGCATTTTTAAAAAAAAAAAAAAATGTTTATATTTGAAAAAAATACACATTTGCAAGATTTGTATAAATCAATACACTGATACCATAACAATTGTAGAAAAAAGCAGAAAAACAGATGTGCCAGTAATATTCCTATTTGTGCTTATTTTTTTAACTTTGCAAAAAATCTAAAAAAAGTTATACTGTACAGCATTTTGTATTTGAAAAGCATTATGCTAAAAAAATGTCCACATAAGGATTTCAATTAAATATTCACTATGACTTGATTACTCCAGCAAATGTAAATCTTACATGACAAAGATTTAAATAAATTATATCAGCTGGGCCTGGAGCAGACTAAGGGTTATAGCTGTAGGAAAGTGGGATAGGAGATAGAGGGTTGGTTCTAGTGCAACAATGTTGCAGGTTAGGGAAGGCCCCTCCTTACCAGGTAAAAAGCTGATGCTTCCCTTCCAACTTCCTCTTCTCCATCCGATCCAGTCGTGTTTTTTCCCTCCCTCCCAACCCCTTTTGTCCATGGCGGCTCACAAGTGAATGGCAGGGCTATGGCTAATCAACCTAGGCCTGGATAAGTCCATAGCAGTAAGGTTTAGTATCTCCCATCTCCGACTTTTTGGTTCGAGATGCTTGGTAGCGGAGAATCCTTATATCAGGTGGAGATCAAATTACACCCTGGCGGCGGGAGGTCTCGACCCTGTTGTGCAGGAAAAGGTCGCTAGGGGTGAGTGATGACCAGAAAGGGGAGGGGTGGTAGGCCTCATGTGCATGTGAGGTAACCCCCCTCTTTCCCCTTTGGGGGATGGTCACGTGGTCTCTGCAACCTCTCAGCGTAATTTCCTTTTTGAGCAGAGACCCCTCTGTTGCTGTTTCCGTTGGGCCGTTGATCTCCTTGCTGTTCTGGGCCTTATTTATCACTTTGCCGCCATTTTGTTTCTGTTGGCTAAAAATAGTAGTTAATAAAGTTAAAAGTTTAACAAAATTTGACCTGTGACGGTCAAAATTTTACCCACTACAAAGTTGTCTGTCTTTATATATTATTACATGGGTTTAATTTATGGTTAAGTAGGTTAAGTTAAGTATGGGTCCCCTTCTCTTCTGGAAACGCCCTGATAAGCATTTAATCCATTAATACAATATAATAGAAATCAATTCTTGTTAGCAGTGATTAAAACTAATGAAAAAATAAATAAATATTTTTATATATATATATATATATATATATATAACTACAGAGTAGGTTTTATATAATTTATTTAGGTTGGTTACATTTATCTCTGTAGAGACACAGGGGCCGATTTAATAAGGGTCGAATGGCCCTGAATGTAACTCTTTCTGCACGAGCCTTAATACCGCTGCTCCTTTACTCGTACGCTTCCTCTGAGGCGGCGGAAATCAATCTGCCCGATCTCATCCGATCGGTTCATTGACACCCCCTGCTGGTGGCAGCAAATCTGCAGGGGGCAGTATTGCACAAGCAGAACTGTTTGTGCAATGATAAATACAGACAGCATATGCTGTCTGCATTTATCAATGTACTGTGGATCATTTCCGCTCGCACTTTGTTAAATCGGCCCCTAAAACTGGGCGCACATACAAATGTATCACCTTTTTGTGTCTCAACCTTGGAACATTTTGAAAAGATCATAGTATCTCTCTGAAATGACACCATAAATACAGCAACATTTTATTAACATAGCAGCAATTTCAGAACAGAATAACACCTTGTTTTCTACAATTATTTGGGGGAACCAATTTCAACATAAAACTAATTTTAGTAATGGTGTTAAGTGGTGGAAAATATCTTAGAGATGGGTCTTGAGAGGTTTCTACAAAATTCAGTTTTGTTCTACTATTTTTTTTTTATAGTTTTGTTTCTTACTTTTAAAGTGTCAGTAAACATAAAAAATAATGTTATATAATTATGCACATAGTGCAGAATTATATAACATTATATTAGCAGCAGCTTTATAAAACCTAATATTCCCTGTGAATTTTTATAAAAAAGTGTGGGTCTTTTTTTTATCACAGAGCGCATCTGGCCAGCTGTCTAGTCACAGCACGGCCCGACCGCGCCATTATACTCAGTCAGACAGAGCAGGAGCGAGCTGCACTGAATATAATGGCGCGTTCGGGCCGGGCTGTGACTATACAGCTGGACCGATGCGCTGTGTGATAAAAACAGACCCGCTCAGAAGAGCACAGAGAGCGGGTGTGAAAAATAGTCATTTTTTATTAAAATTCACAGGGAATATTAGCTTTATAAAGCTGCTGCTAATATAATGTTATATAATTCTGCACAATGTGCAGAATTATATAACATTATTTTTTAGGTTTACTGGCCCTTTAAGTTAAAAGGTTTTTTTTAATTGAAGATTGTTGTTAGATTTTCAAGAGGCCGATAGAAATAGATCATGCCGAAGCTAATGCTACTGCTAGTGATCAACATCTTATTGGCAAAGGAGCCTGTTTTTTAAGAAACGATGCTGCCACTGTTTGTTAAACACTAACAATACTTGAAGTGTGCACTTTGTAATCAGAAGTGTCACTGTGCTTTACACACCATGCTGATAATACACAGCATTATAGTACCCTGCATACAATGCAGCATTTCCTTTTTTGTTATGAAGTAAAGTAGAACTGGTGAGCCAAATAATATGTAACTGATTTATTCTCGCACTGTTGGCTTTATAAAAAATAATATATAGAGCAGTAAACAAAGTTAGCAATTGCAATTTTGTTAATAAAACATATAGTGCTCGATTACACGTGGCGTTCTAAATAATTTTATATAGCGTACAAACACTGCTAAAGTAAGCTTTTAACATGGGAGGGTTAGAGTTCGCATTATAAGTTGAAAGTAAATTGTTTGCACACAAATGATAGTCAATGCGCACTAAAAGCTAGACTTCGGATATCGTGACCATGTTAACTTCTTTTCCCTATAGACTACCTGAGCTAGCGCAACACTGCATTAGACCTACATCGCTAAACCAGAAGGTAGTTATGACTATCTTACATTCCAATGTTCTTCAAATAGAAGAAAGTGTTCATTTTATTTTTAAATATATATTTCTATATATACAGTATATATATATGATATTTTTTTGTAAAATAAATATCTATATCTATAAATGAATATGTACAGGTATAGATATATAAATATATATATATAAGAATACATATTTAAAAATACAAAGAACATTTTCTACTATGTGAAGAACATTGGAATGCTAAACATTTACATTAAAGGGACATTAAACACTTTGAGATGGTAATATAAAATGATAAATTGTATATATAAAACAGCTCTGCAATATACTTTCATTATTTATTTTGTCCTCTTTGCCTGTAATTCCATTCTGAAATTGTGAGCTTTTCAGTTCCTGTTAGAAATGGAAGTGCAGAACACTGTTAAATCCAGCACAACCATTGGCTGCACACTCTAATGACCTATTTATAACTGTCCCTAATTGGCCACAGCAGAGAAGGTAACACAAGTTACAACATGGCAGCTCCCAGTGTTTTATAGACACTAAAACTTTACACTTATTTTTGTCACTTTTTTAAACAACTAATGAAACTTTAAAAAATACATCTACATGTTAGTCATGGACTAATCTTTTCTTTGAATGCATCATTCTATCTAGCATGTATTTAGTGTTTAATGTCCCTTTAAATACAAACGGCTAGATTACGAGTCTTGCGTTAGGCTTAAAAATCAGCGTTAGCCAGTCCCAACGCTGCTTTTTAACGCCCGCTGGTATTACGAGTCTTGAAGGTACAGGTGTACCGCTCACTTTTTTGACCAGATTAAGAAATACCGCAAATCCACTTACATCAATTGTGTATCCTATATTTTCAATGGGACTTGCATAGCGCCGGTATTCCGAGTCTGACCAAAAGGGAGCGGTAGACCCTCTCCTGTCAAGACTGGTACCGCATGTCACGCTCAGCTGCTGGGAAGCTCTGCAGTCCTCTCTGTGTGCTTGATTGACAGGTGTCTAGCCACCCCTTCCTGATGATGTCACAACCAGGCTTTTTATTCTGGCTTCCTGTTTCTCCAGTGTCCGTTTGTTTGTTAACTTTGAGGCTTCTGTTAGGATTTCGCTGAGGAATCTCTCTAACTGCTGCTTTTCTGTTGCCAATCTCTTCAAGGACTTACTATGCTGGATTAACTTTCAACCTCCTGAATACCTGTCTCCAAACAATGCAAGTACTGTTTGTTTTGTGAAACTTTCAATCTTCCTGTTTACCTGCTGCAATCCCTGCATATTCAGACTACTCTGTGTAGTGCAAACTATTCAAATACGGTTATTTCTGTGAATCCTTCAATCTGCATGTTTACCTGTTTCCAAACTCTGCAAATACAATTATTCAGTGTAAACCTTCAAACTGCTTGATATCCTGTTGCCAGTCTCCACAAGTACTGATTAATCTGTGTTAACCTTCAAACTACCAGCTTACCTGTTGCTATCACTGCAAGTTCTGACAACACAGTGTTAACCTTCAAACTACCTGATTACATGTTGTTAATTCTGCAAGTTCTGACTACACAGTGTTTACCCTCAAACTGCCTGATTACCTGTTGCATACTCTGCAAAGACTGTCTAGACAGTGTTAACTCTCAAACTGCCTGATTACCTGTTGCATACTCTGCAAAGACTGTCTACTCAGTGTTAACCCTCAAACTGCCTGATTACCTGTTGCATACTCTGCAAAGACTGTCTACACAGTGTTAACCTTCAGACTGCCTGATAACAAATGACCTACTCCTGCATTAACTGTTTCCTGTTTTACCCTTCTTCTGTCTGAGTATAAGTGGCTTTCCCTGCTCTCCTGATTCTGTGGAAGGCATTTCCTGAAACCAGTTCCTTATTCAGAAGTCTATCTGGCTGATATCATGAATTACTTTGGCACAGGCTAACCCTGCTCCATATCGTGGGTGTTGTTTAAGTTCGCCCTTGCATTTGGGTCTACTTCTGGATATTTCCTAACCTGACAGTACAAACGGACCATAATATGGACCCTGACGAGTTATCCAGGACTGTGGCTCTACAAGGGCAACTTCTAGGAAATCATTCTGCTCATTTGCAATCTTTGGGTTCCAAGCTTGACCAGATTACTGCTCTGCTACATAACCTCTCCGCTCCTTCTCAAGCGACGGTGACTCCTGCTGCCACTGCTACTAGCACCAATGCTGTCTTTAATATACCTCAAACTGTTGGACAGAATATACCACGAATCCCACTTCCAGATAAATATGACGGTAATCCTGAAGAATGCCGTGGATTCCTTAATCAGTGTCGTTTACACTTCAGAAACAATCCTCAAGTTTTTTCCAATTCTACTTCCAAAATCACCTTTATTATTTCTCTCTTGAAGGGTAAGGCTCTAGCCTGGGTGTCCCCTCTTTTAGAGTAGAATGATCCGTTACTACAGGATGTGGAATTATTTGTGTCCATTTTTTCTTCTGTTTTTGACAAGCCTGGGAGGTCTGCAGCTGCTGAGGCAGGATTGTTGGATCTGAGACAGGGATCCCTTTCGGTAGCTCAATATGCTATTGAATTCAGGACTTTAGCCACAGAAACTGATTGGAACCATGGAGCCTTACGGGCAGCCTTTCGCAAAGGACTTTGCGAACGCCTTAAGGATGAACTAGTATTTCGGGAACTCCCCGATTCATTGGAGGGTCTTATCAATTTATGTATTACTCTTGACGCCCGGCATTCTGAACGTCTTCAGGAGAGACATAG
Organism: Bombina bombina; assembly: GCF_027579735.1. Taxonomy (NCBI): domain Eukaryota; kingdom Metazoa; phylum Chordata; class Amphibia; order Anura; family Bombinatoridae; genus Bombina; species Bombina bombina. The sequence continues at coordinate 952,072,205 of NC_069501.1, forward strand.
GAATCGGAGATCCTTTGTTAAATCTTCATTTCATCCTCCTATTCGAACCTCAAGTCTTTCTAATAATAATTCCCAATCTCCTGAGTCTGTGGAAGTAGGAGCTATTAAATTGTCAGAAGCTGAACGCCATAGAAGGCGTACTCTTGGGTTATGTCTGTATTGTGGTACCAAAGGACATTTACTGAAGGACTGTCCTATCCGGCCAGTAAAAGCCAAGGCTTAACTTTTGATAGAGGGACAGAGTTAAGCCAGAATCCCATGTCTTCCCTCAATTATAAACTTTTTGTTCCTGTAACTATCTCTTTTGGAAACACCAAGTTTCAAGCTCAATCTCTCATCGATTCTGGAGCTGCTGGAGTATTCATTGATTCAAACTTTGCTGACTCTCTCAGGATTCCTCTTCAAGCCAAGAAACAGTTAATTAAGGTAACTACTGTCAGTAGACAGCCTCTAGGTACTGGTATCATAAAACATTCTACCATTCCTCTTCTTTTGACTGTGGGCATACTTCATTCTGAAATTATTTGTTTTGATGTCATCTCTTCTCCCCACATACCATTGATTCTGGGGTTACCTTGGTTGCAGCTTCATGATCCAGTTTTCTCATGGTCTAAAGGAGAACTTATTTCCTGGGGAACTACCTGTTTCAAACATTGCCTGCAAAATCCCTCTAAACCATCCTGTCCTGTCGTAGCTATGGTGGAAGTTCCTGAATCTTTGCCCAATTACTATCATGCCTTTAGTGATGTGTTTTCTAAAAAAGAGGCTGAGACGTTACCTCCACACCGGATATTTGACTGTCCTATCGAATTGTATTCAGGGGCTCCTCTACCTAAGGGAAGGACCTATCCCCTCTCTCGTCAAGAAAATGTCTCTCTTGAGGAATACATAAAGGACAACTTAGCCAGAGGATTCATTCGTCCTTCCTCTTCACCTGTGGGTGCAGGTTTTTTCTTCATTGGGAAAAAAGATGGAGGTCTTCGTCCCTGTATTGATTATCGAGCCTTGAATCAGATTACTGTCAAAAACAGCTATCCTTTGCCGCTCATTTCTGAGTTATTTGATCGTCTTCAAGGTGCTTCTATTTTTTCCAAGTTAGATCTCCGTGGGGCCTACAATCTGGTCAGAATCCGTAAAGGAGACGAATGGAAGACAGCATTTAACACTAGATTTGGTCACTATGAGTATCTAGTAATGCCATTTGGATTGTGCAATGCACCAGCAGTATTTCAGCACTTTGTTAACGAAATCTTCAGAGATTATCTAAATCAATTTGTTATCATTTACCTCGATGACATTCTAATCTATTCAAAAATATTACAGGAACATGTACATCATGTAAGACTGGTTCTTCAGAGGTTACGAGACAATTCCCTGTTCGCTAAATTGGAGAAATGCTCTTTTCATCAGAGTTCCATCCCCATTTTGGGGTATATCATTTCTGAATCAGGTTTTGAGATGGATCCTGCTAAACTGTCGGCTATCAAGGACTGGCCCAGACCAACTACTCTCAAATCCCTGCAGAGGTTTCTTGGCTTTGCCAATTACTATAAAAAGTTTATAAAGAACTTTGCTGACATCACGTCTCCACTCTCTTCTCTTACTAAGAAAGGGCAAAATTGTAAGAACTGGTCCTCTTCGGCAGTACAGGCTTTTGAAACGCTAAAATCAGCATTTTCTTCTTCACCTCTTCTCAGTCATCCAATTCCTGATTTCCAATTTATTTTGGAGGTTGACGCTTCCTCTATAGCAGCTGGAGCTGTTCTCTCCCAACGTGATCCAACTACCAGCAAGATACATCCTGTGGCGTTCTTTTCGAAAAAATTCAATCCTGCCGAGTTAAATTATGATGTGGGCAATAAGGAGCTTTTAGCTATAAAATTAGCTTTAGATGAATGGAGGCATTGGTTAGAGGGTACCAGTCAACCTTTTTACATTCTGACAGTTCACAAGAATCTTTTATACCTCCAAACAGCTACACGTCTCAATCCTCGTCAGGCTCGGTGGGCCTTGTTCTTCTCCAGGTTTAATTTTGTACTTTCCTATGTTCCTGGTTCAAAAAATTACAAGGCAGATGCTTTATATAGGCAGTTCCAATCTTCCGAAACTTCTCCATTGGATTCAGAACCTATACTACGTCCAGTCAAAGTTTTGGCTCAAGTATCCTCTTTTCCAGTACAGGCTTTACATGCTGCTCAAGTCCGGGTACCATCTTCTTGCAAACTACCTTCTGGTATCCTGTATGTACCCAAAGGATTACGTCTTCAGCTTCTACGTTGGGCTCATGACAACATTTCAGCAGGTCATCTGGGAATAACCAATACATTGTGGAAACTGAAGCAGCATGTTTGGTGGTCCACTATGAGGAGGGATGTTAAGGATTATATTGCTGCTTGTAGTTCTTGTGCTTCGAACAAACAATCTTCTCATCGACCGTTTGGTCTATTACACCCTCTTCCTATTCCTCATTACCCTTGGTCTCAGTTATCCATGAACTTTGTTACAGATCTTCCTGTTTCTGCTGGAAATACGACCATTTGGGTAGTGGTGGATCGGTTCTCCAAGTCTGCTCACTTCATACCTCTTCCAGGCTTGCCTACAGCTCAAAGACTTTCTGAACTCTTTGTTCTACATATATCTTGTTTACATGGTTTTCCCACTGACATAGTCTCAGATCGTGGAGTCCAATTTGTTTCCAAATTTTGGAGGTCTTTTTGTAAACACTTCAGAATCAACATATCACTTTCTACTGCACACCATCCTCAATCCAACGGACAGACTGAGCGTGTAAATCAAGCCTTGGAATCTTTTCTAAGACATTATGTAGACCATCACCACTCCAACTGGTCTCAGTTATTGCCTTTGGCGGAATTAGCTCACAACTCACGTTATAACGCCTCAATACAGACCTCTCCCTTTAAGGCAGCTTATGGATTTGAACCTAGAACCTTTCCTATGATTACCAGTTCTACTGAAGTCCCTGGAGCAGATCGTATAGTGAAAAATCTCAGTAATCACTGGCAACTCATTCGTCAAAATCTACTCTCTTCTTCCTTAAGACATAAGAAATATGCTGATCGCAGAAGGTGCAAGGCTCCTTTACTTCGTACTGGAGACAGAGTATTTTTATCCACCAGATTCATACGTCTAAAACAACCTTGTACCAAGTTGGGTCCTAAGTACATTGGACCTTTTCAAATTGTTTCCAGAGTTTGTTCTTCTGCATACCGCCTGGCCTTACCCAAGACTCTCAAGATCCATCCAGTGTTTCATGTCTCCCTACTCAAGCCAGTCATCTACAATCGGTACTCTATCAAGAGTAAACCACCTCCTCCACTTTCCGTAGAGGGAACTTCTGAGTTTGAAGTCAGCCAGATTCTTGATTCCAAGCTACGGGGCAATCGGCTGTACTACCTGGTCCATTGGAAGGGTTATCCTATCTCTGAACGATCTTGGGAACCGGCCTCTCATGTTCATGCTCCAGCTCTTGTCAAGTCTTTTCACAAGAAATACCCTGCCAGGCCCGGTCGGGTCCCCCGGAGGGGTCCTTGAGGAGGGGGCACTGTCACGCTCAGCTGCTGGGAAGCTCTGCAGTCCTCTCTGTGTGCTTGATTGACAGGTGTCTAGCCACCCCTTCCTGATGATGTCACAACCAGGCTTTTTATTCTGGCTTCCTGTTTCTCCAGTGTCCGTTTGTTTGTTAACTTTGAGGCTTCTGTTAGGATTTCGCTGAGGAATCTCTCTAACTGCTGCTTTTCTGTTGCCAATCTCTTCAAGGACTTACTATGCTGGATTAACCTTCAACCTCCTGAATACCTGTCTCCAAACAATGCAAGTACTGTTTGTTTTGTGAAACTTTCAATCTTCCTGTTTACCTGCTGCAATCCCTGCATATTCAGACTACTCTGTGTAGTGCAAACTATTCAAATACGGTTATTTCTGTGAATCCTTCAATCTGCATGTTTACCTGTTTCCAAACTCTGCAAATACAATTATTCAGTGTAAACCTTCAAACTGCTTGATATCCTGTTGCCAGTCTCCACAAGTACTGATTAATCTGTGTTAACCTTCAAACTACCAGCTTACCTGTTGCTATCACTGCAAGTTCTGACAACACAGTGTTAACCTTCAAACTACCTGATTACATGTTGTTAATTCTGCAAGTTCTGACTACACAGTGTTTACCCTCAAACTGCCTGATTACCTGTTGCATACTCTGCAAAGACTGTCTACACAGTGTTAACTCTCAAACTGCCTGATTACCTGTTGCATACTCTGCAAAGACTGTCTACTCAGTGTTAACCCTCAAACTGCCTGATTACCTGTTGCATACTCTGCAAAGACTGTCTACACAGTGTTAACCTTCAGACTGCCTGATAACAAATGACCTACTCCTGCATTATTAACTGTTTCCTGTTTTACCCTTCTTCTGTCTGAGTATAAGTGGCTTTCCCTGCTCTCCTGATTCTGTGGAAGGCATTTCCTGAAACCAGTTCCTTATTCAGAAGTCTATCTGGCTGATATCATGAATTACTTTGGCACAGGCTAACCCTGCTCCATATCGTGGGTGTTGTTTAAGTTCGCCCTTGCATTTGGGTCTACTTCTGGATATTTCCTAACCTGACAGTACAAACGGACCATAATATGGACCCTGACGAGTTATCCAGGACTGTGGCTCTACAAGGGCAACTTCTAGGAAATCATTCTGCTCATTTGCAATCTTTGGGTTCCAAGCTTGACCAGATTACTGCCCTGCTACATAACCTCTCCGCTCCTTCTCAAGCGACGGTGACTCCTGCTGCCACTGCTACTAGCACCAATGCTGTCTTTAATCCACCTCAAACTGTTGGACAGAATATACCACGAATCCCACTTCCAGATAAATATGACGGTAATCCTGAAGAATGCCGTGGATTCCTTAATCAGTGTCGTTTACACTTCAGAAACAATCCTCAAGTTTTTTCCAATTCTACTTCCAAAATCACCTTTATTATTTCTCTCTTGAAGGGTAAGGCTCTAGCCTGGGTGTCCCCTCTTTTAGAGTAGAATGATCCGTTACTACAGGATGTGGAATTATTTGTGTCCATTTTTTCTTCTGTTTTTGACAAGCCTGGGAGGTCTGCAGCTGCTGAGGCAGGATTGTTGGATCTGAGACAGGGATCCCTTTCGGTAGCTCAATATGCTATTGAATTCAGGACTTTAGCCACAGAAACTGATTGGAACCATGGAGCCTTACGGGCAGCCTTTCGCAAAGGACTTTTTCGAACGCCTTAAGGATGAACTAGTATTTCGGGAACTCCCCGATTCATTGGAGGGTCTTATCAATTTATGTATTACTCTTGACGCCCGGCATTCTGAACGTCTTCAGGAGAGAGATAGGAATCGGAGATCCTTTGTTAAATCTTCATTTCGTCCTCCTATTCAAACCTCAAGTCTTTCTAATAATAATTCCCAATCTCCTGAGTCTGTGGAAGTAGGAGCTATTAAATTGTCAGAAGCTGAACGCCATAGAAGGCGTACTCTTGGGTTATGTCTGTATTGTGGTACCAAAGGACATTTACTGAAGGACTGTCCTATCCGGCCAGTAAAAGCCAAGGCTTAACTTTTGATAGAGGGACAGAGTTAAGCCAGAATCCCATGTCTTCCCTCAATTATAAAGTCACTTAAACTGAGTATAAGTGACTTTCCCTGCTCTCCTGATTCTGTGGAAGGCATTTCCTGAAACCAGTTCCTTATTCAGAAGTCTATCTGGCTGATATCATGAATTACTTTGGCACAGGCTAACCCTGCTCCATATCGTGAGTACTTTGTTTTTTGGAGGTTGTCGTGGGGTCACGTCCTGGATTAAACTCAGAGTGCAAGGGTGTTGTTTAAGTTCGCCCTTGCATTTGGGTCTACTTCTGGATATTTCCTAACCTGACAACGCATTTAAAATTCAGTAGTTAAGAGTTTTACACTACAACGCCGTAGCATAAAACTCTTAACTAAAGTGCTAAAAAGTACACTAACACCCATAAACTACCTATTAACCACTAAACCTAGGCCCTCCCACATCGCAAACACTAAAATAATTTGTTTAACCCCTAATCTGGCGAATTGGACATCTCCGCCACTATAATAAATATATTAACCCCTAAACCGCCGCACTCAAGCATCGCAAACATTAGTTAAATATTATTAACCCCTAATCTGCTGGCCCTAACATCGCTGCCACCTACCTACATTTATTAACCTCTAATCTGCCGTCCCCAACGTCGCCGCCACTATAGAAAAGTTATTAACTCCTAAACCTAAGTCTAACCTTAACCCCACCTAATTTAAATATAATTTAAATAAATCTAAATAAAATTACTATCATTAACTATATTATTCCTATTTAAAACTAAATACTTACCTATAAAATAAATTGTAACTATTACCCACACAACCAACCCTACTCTAAAACCCACCCAATCCCCCCTTAAAAAACCTAACACTAACCCCCTGAAGATCACCTTAACAATCGGAATTAAGGTAGAAAAAATCCTATTGGCTAATGCAATCAGCCAATAGGATTGAAGTTCAATCCTATTGGCTGATCCAATCTGCCAATAGGATTTAGCTGGCATTCTATTGGCTGTTACAATCAGCCAATAGAATGCCAGTTCAATCCTATTGGCTGATTGCATCAGCCAATAGGATTTTTTCTACCTTAATTATGATTGGCTGATAGAATTCTATCAGCCAATCGGAATTGAAGGGACAGCATCTTGGATGACGTCATTTAAAGGAACCTTCATTCAGTGTTTAGCCGTTGGAAGAAGAGGATGCTCTGCGTCAGATGTCTTGAAGATGGACCCGCTCCGCGATGGATGGATGAAGATAGAAGATGCTGTCTGGATGAAGACTTCTGCCCGTTTGGAGGACCACTTTGCCCGGCTTGGATGAAGACTTCTCCCGGCTTCGTTGAGGACTTTGGCCCGGTTGGGTGAAGACGTCTTCCGGTAAGGTGATCTTAAGGGGGTTAGTGTTAGGTTTTTTTAAGGGGGGATTGGGTGGGTTTTAGAGTAGGGTTGGTTGTGTGGGTGGTGGGTTTTAATGTTGGGGGGGATTGTACTTTTTTCAGGTAAAAGAGCTGATTACTTTGGGGCAATGCCCCTCAAAAGGCCCTTTTAAGGGCTATTTGTAATTTAGTGTAGGGTATGGCTTTTTTATTTTGGGGGGCTTTTTTATTTTGTTAGGGGGATTCGATTACGTGTAATTAGTTTAAAAATCTTGTAATTTCTTTATTATTTTCTGTAATTTAGTGTTTGTTTTCTTTTGTACTTTAGATAATTTTATTTAATTGTAATTAATTGTATTTAATTTAGGTAATTAATTTAATTGTAGTGTACTGTTAGGTGTAATTGTAACTTAGGTTAGGTTTTATTTTACAGGTAAATGTGTCTTTATTTTGACTAGGTAGTTATTAAATAGTTAATAACTATTTAATAACTATTGTACCTAGTTAAAATAAATACAAAGTTGCCTGTAAAATAAAAATAAACCCTAAGCTAGCTAAAATGTAACTATTAGTTATATTGCAGCTATTTTAGGGTTTATTTTATAGGTAAGTATTTAGTTTTAAATAGGAATTATTTAGTAAATTGTATTAATTTTATTTAGATTTATTTTAATTATATTTAAGTTAGGGGAGGTTAGGGTTAGACTTAGGTTTAGGGGTTAATAACTTTATTATAGTGGCGGCGACGTTGGGGGAGGCAGATTAGGAGTTAATAAATGTAGTTAGGTTGCAGCGACATTGGGGGCAGAAGATTAGGGGTTCATAAGTATAATGTAGGTGGCGGCGGTGTCCGGAGTGGAAGATTAGGGGTTAATAAGTATAATGTAGGTGTCGGCGATATCGGGGGCGGCAAATTAGGGGTTAATAAGTGTAAGATTATGGGTGTTTAGATTCGGGGTTCATGTTAGGGTGTTAGGTGTAGACATAACTTTTATTTCCCTATAGGAATCAATGGGGCTGTGGTAGGAGCTAAACGCTGCTTTTTTGCAGGTTTTTTTCAGCCAGCTCTCCCCCATTGATTCCTATGGGGAAATCGCGCATGAGCACATTTAGCCAATTCACCGCTAACGTAAGCAGCGCTGGTATTGAGGTGAGATGTGGAGCAAAATTTTGCTCTACGCTCACTTTTTTGCGGTTAACGCCAGGTTTGTAAAGACCCGTAATACCAGCGCTGTCTGTAAGTGAGCGGTGAGCATAAACTGCTCGTTAGCACCGCATAGCCTCTAAAGAAAAACTCGTAATCTAGGTGAAAGTAAACAACATTATACAATATTAAAATTGATGAATTTTTTTTTTTCATGTATTAAGGTATTTGATTGGAAAGGGCTCCATGGATTGCATATATGTGTGTGTATACATGTAAATATATTTGTTTATATGTGTATATATGTATTTATATAGATATATAAATACACATGTATATACACATACACAAATATACCATATACCTTTAACCCTAAAATTATAATATCCATGTGAATAATTTTATCAGATATTGTATATATGAGTGTAAAACTTTATTTGATTTATTTTAATGTATTTGTGTTGTATTTGGTGCACTTTTTTTTAATCATTACACTTTACACTAGAGGGCATATTTATCAATGTGCGAGCGGACATGATACGAAGTAACATATCATGTCCGTCGCACATCGATAAATGCCGAAAGCATACGCTGTCGGAATTTATCATTGCACCAGCAGTTCTTGTACCGCTAGCAGGGGTGTCAATCAACCAGATCATATTTGATCGGGTTGAATTCTATCCGAGGCCTCAGAGCAGGTGGACAAGTTATGGAGCAGCGGCCTTCAGGCTCGCCGGAAACAAGGGGCATCAAGCTCCATACGGAGCTTGATAAATATGCCCATAGTCTTCACTTGCACAAACTCATATTTTAGTTTATGTTTGAGCGAATGCGTTTATTTTCAACTTGTAATACGTGTGCAAGTTAACACGGTTGCGATATTGCTTTTCATTACTAGTCTGCAGTGTGCATTTCCATATCTCATAATTGAAATACCTACGTTTTCTCGAGTTACATTACATGAAAAGGGGCAAACAAAATAATGAAAGCATATTGCAAATATTTTTACCACCGATTTTAACACATTCCTATAGACATACAGGTTTCAGTAATACATAATGACATTAATCTCTGAGCGCTTATGGAATTACCTATTTTGTATGTTTTTGTTTTAAATATAAAGCATGATGATGTAAATTAAGATAACAAAAAACTACTCTATGTTGATAAATATGTTTTTGTTTCAATAGTTGACTTATTTCACTAAGAAGATTTTAAACTAAACATAAAAAATAAATATACATTCATACTACCCCACAAAACTCTGTAAGTGTCAGCTTAGAATCACTTAAAGGGACAGTCTAGGCCAAAATAAACTTTCATGTTTCAGATAGAGCATGTAATTTTAAACAATTTTCCAATTTACTTTTATCACCATTTTTGCTTTGTTCTCTTGGTATTCTTAGTTGAAAGCTTAACCTAGGAGGTTCATATGCAAATTTCTTAGACCTTGAAGGCCACCTCTTTTAAGAATGCATTTTAACAGTTTTTCACCACTAGAGGGTGTTAGTTCACGTATTTCATATAGATAACACTGTGCTCGTGCACGTGAAGTTATCTGGGAGCAGGCACTGATTGGCTAAACTGCAAGTCTGAAAAGAACTGAAATAAAGGGGCAGTTTGCAGAGGCTTAGATACAAGATAATCACAGAGGTTAAAAGTATATTATTATAACTGTGTTGGTTATGCAAAACTGGGGAATGGGTAATAAAGGGATTATCTATCTTTTAAAACAATAACAGTTCTGGTGTAGACTGTCCCTTTAAGTATGAATTTACACAATGATTGCTGCACACACTGGTTTAAGCACCCAGTCCTTCCCAGCTCAGGGCGAGATTGCATATGCGGTGCAGGCTTCATCTTAATTGCTAAAAACCTGTATCGCCCGTAATTTCCCCCTCACAAATTCGGAGAATCACATATACGGCACCTGCAGTTCATAAAGTGCCATACATCGGATAAACTAGCGATGTACAGAAATGCGCGAAAATGCAATTTTCTTGAGTCACCAGTGACTTACGGCACATTAGAAACTGCCGGCACCAAAGAAAAAAAAAAAGTTAAATCTCCCGTAAAAGTCTAACACGCCTCCCAAAAATAAACCCGACACCTCAAAATCCCTATATCCGCCATTACCCTCATATAGGAACTAACTAATAATAAATGTATTAACCCCTAAATCCGCCAACCCCAACATTGTAAACTACCTAATAAATGTTTTAACCCCTAATCCGCCATTCCCACATCGCGATCTACCTAATAAATGTAATAACCCCTAATCCGCCATTCACCCACATCGCGATCTACCTAATAAATGTAATAACCCCTAATCTGCCATTCACCCACAACGCAAAGTACCTATTAAAACTATTAACCCCTAAGCCGTCATTAACATTGCAACAAACCTTATAAATCTATTGACCCTTAATCCGTCAAACCCACATTGCAATAAAAATTAACCCCTAATCCGGCAAACCCCCACAATGCAAATAACTAATTAAATTACTAAGCCCCCTAATTTAACACCCCCTAAATTAACCACAATTACCTAAATTAAAAAATACTAAATTACAATTAAAATAAAAAAAGCTAACATTACTTAAAAATAAAAAAAAATTAAATTAATCTAAGATTACAACAAATAAAAAGTCGAACATTACATAAAGTAATAAACCAAATTATCAAAATTTAAAAAACTTAAACCTAATCCCTATGAGAATAAAAAAGCCACCCAAAATAAACCCGCCCCCAATTTAATACTAAACTACCAATAGCCCTTAAAAAGGACTTTTGTAGGGCATTGCCCTAAGTTAAACAGTTCTTTAACCTTAGAAAATACTAAGTCCCCCCTCTAACAGTAAAAACCCCCACCCACCAAACCCCGCAAAATATAAAAAATCCTAACACTAAAAAATCCTAAACTACCCATTGCCCCTAAAGGGGCATTTGTATGGGCATTGCCCTTAAAAGGGCATTAAGCTCTTCTACTGCCCTTAAAATGGCATTCAGCTCTTTTAAGAGTGCCCAATAAATCCCTAATCTATAAAAAAACTAATCCCCAAAAAAGAAAAAAAAAGCCTAAGTCTAACCCCCAAATGGGTACTCACCGTTCCTGAAGTCCGGCGGAGAAGGTCCTGTTCCAGGCGGTGAAGTCTTCTTCCAAGCGGCCGACATCTTCTTCCAAGCGGGGACCTCTTCCTTCTTCATCCAGGATCAAGCTGGCACGGAGCGGAGATGAGCGAGGAGCAGGACCGGCGACCACGGAGCCATGGAGCGTGGAGAATCCTCTTTGTATGATCGCCGCCGTACACTGAATAGTGAATTTAAGGTACGCATTTAGGTTGAGAGTTGCTGAAATCCTATTGGCTGTTCAAATCAGCTCAAGTAGCTCTCATCCTATTGGCTGATTTGAATTTGAAGAATCAAATCAGCCTATAGGAATGCAAGGCACGCCATATTTAAACGCGTACCTTGAATTCACTATTCAGTGTACGGGGGCGATCGGTTTTACTGTTAGAGGGGGGACTTAGTATTTTTTAAGGTAAAAGAGCTTTTTAATTTAAGGCAATGCCCTACAAAAGGCCCTTTCAAGGGCTATTGGTAGTTTAGTATTAGATTAGGGGTGTTTTTATTTTGGGGGGCTTTTTTATTTTCAAAGGCCTAGATTTAGAGTTCGGCGGTAGCCGTGAAAACCAGCGTTAGAGGCTCCTAACGCTGGTTTTGGCCGCCCGCTGGTATTTGGAGTCAGTGATTAAAGGGTCTAACGCTCACTTTTCAGCCGCGACTTTTCCATACCGCAGATCCCCCTACGCCAATTGCGTATCCTATCTTTTCAATGGGATCTTCCTAACGCCGGTATTTAGAGTCGTCTCTGAAGTGAGCGTTAGAGCTCTAACGACAAAACTCCAGCCGCAGGAAAATAGCAGGAGTTAAGAGCTTTCTGGGCTAACGCCGGTTCATAAAGCTCTTAACTACTGTACCCTAAAGTACACTAACACCCATAAACTACCTATGTACCCCTAAACCGAGGTCCCCCCACATCGCCAACACTCGATTAAATTTTTTTAACCCCTAATCTGCCGACCGCCACCTACGTTATACTTATGTACCCCTAATCTGCTGCCCCTAACCCCGCCGACCCCTGTATTACATTTATTAACCCCTAACCTGCCCCCCACAACGTCGCCGCCAGCTACTTAAAATAATTAACCCCTAATCTTCCGACCGCAAAGCGCCGCCACCTACGTTATCCCTATGTACCCCTAATCTGCTGCCCTAACATCGCCGACCCCTATATTATATTTATTAACCCCTAATCTGCCCCCCTCAACGTTGCCGACACCTGCCTACACTTATTAACCCCTAATCTGCCGAGCGGACCTGAGCGCTACTATAATAAAGTTATTAACCCCTAATCCGCCTCACTAACCCTATCATAAATAGTATTAACCCCTAATCTGCCCTCCCTAACATCGCCGACACCTACCTTCAATTATTAACCCCTAATCTGCCGAGCGGACCTCACCGCTATTCTAATAAATGTATTAACCCCTAAAGCTAAGTCTAACCCTAACACTAACACCCCCCTAACTTAAATATAATTTACATCTAACGAAATAAATTAACTCTTATTAAATAAATGATTCCTATTTAAAGCTAAATACTTACCTGTAAAATAAATCCTAATATAGCTACAATATAAATTATAATTATATTAGAGCTATTTTAGGATTAATATTTATTTTACAGGCAACTTTGTAATTATTTTAACCAGGTACAATAGCTATTAAATAGTTAAGAACTATTTAATAGTTACCTAGTTAAAATAATAACAAATTTACCTGTAAAATAAATCCTAACCTAAGATATAATTAAACCTAACACTACACTATCAATACATTAATTAAATAAACTACCTACAATTACCTACAATTAACCTAACACTACACTATCAATAAATTAATTAAATACAATTGCTACAAATAAATACAATTAAATAAACTAGCTAAAGTACAAAAAATAAAAAAGAACTAAGTTACAAAAAATAAAAAAATATTTACAAACATAAGAAAAATATTACAACAATTTTAAACTAATTACACCTACTCTAAGCCCCCTAATAAAATAACAAAGCCCCCCAAAATAAAAAAATTCCCTACCCTATTCTAAATTAAAAAAGTTAAAAGCTCTTTTACCTTACCAGCCCTGAACAGGGCCCTTTGCGGGGCATGCCCCAAGAATTTCAGCTCTTTTGCCTGTAAAAGAATAAATACAATACCCCCCCCCAACAATACAACCCACCACCCACATACCCCTAATCTAACCCAAACCCCCCTTAAATAAACCTAACACTAAGCCCCTGAAGATCTTCCTACCTTGTCTTCACCATCCAGGTTCACCGATCCGTCCTGAAGAGCTCCTCCGATGTCCTGATCCAAGCCCAAGCGGGGGGCTGAAGAGGTCCATGATCCGGTCAAAGTCTTCATCCAAGCGGGGCAGAAGAGGATCTTCCATCCGATTGAAGTCATCATCCAGGCGGCATCTTCTATGGTCTTCCATCCGGAGCGAAGCGGCAGGATCCTGAAGACCTCCAGCACGGAACATCCATCCGGCCCGACGACTGAACGACGAATGACTGTTCCTTTAAGGGACGTCATCCAAGATGGCGTCCCTCGAATTCCGATTGGTTGATAGGATTCTATCAGCCAATCGGAATTAAGGTAGACATTTTCTGATTGGCTGATGGAATCAGCCAATCAGAATCAAGTTCAATCCGATTGGCTGATCCAATCAGCCAATCAGATTGAGCTCACATTCTATTGGCTGTTCCGATCAGCCAATAGAATGCGAGCTCAATCTGATTGGCTGATTGGATCAGCCAATCGGATTGAACTTGATTCTGATTGGCTGATTCCATCAGCCAATCAGAAAATTTCTACCTTAATTCCGATTGGCTGATAGAATCCTATCAGCCAATTGGAATTCGAGGGACGCCATCTTGGATGACGTCCCTTAAAGGAACAGTCATTCGTCGTTCAGTCGTCGGGCCGGATGGATGTTCCGCGCTGGAGGTCTTCAGGATCCTGCCGCTTCGCTCCGGATGGAAGACCATAGAAGATGCCGCCTGGATGATGACTTCAATCGGATGGAAGATCCTCTTCTGCCCCGCTTGGATGAAGACTTTGACCGGATCATGGACCTCTTCAGCCCCCCGCTTGGGCTTGGATCAGGACATCGGAGGAGCTCTTCAGGACGGATCGGTGAACCTGGATGGTGAAGACAAGGTAGGAAGATCTTCAGGGGCTTAGTGTTAGGTTTATTTAAGGGGGGTTTGGGTTAGATTAGGGGTATGTGGGTGGTGGGTTGTAATGTTGGGGGGGGGTATTGTATTTATTCTTTTACAGGCAAAAGAGCTGAAATTCTTGGGGCATGCCCCGCAAAGGGCCCTGTTCAGGGCTGATAAGGTAAAAGAGCTTTTAACTTTTTTAATTTAGAATAGGGTAGGGAATTTTTTTATTTTGGGGGGCTTTGTTATTTTATTAGGGGGCTTAGAGTAGGTGTAATTAGTTTAAAATTGTTGTAATATTTTTCTTATGTTTGTAAATATTTTTTTATTTTTTGTAACTTAGTTCTTTTTTATTTTTTGTACTTTAGCTAGTTTATTTAATTGTATTTATTTGTAGGAATTGTGTTTAATTAATTTATTGATAGTGTAGTGTTAGGTTAATTGTAGGTAATTGTAGGTAGTTTATTTAATTAATTTATTGATAGGGTAGTGTTAGGTTTAATTATATCTTAGGTTAGGATTTATTTTACAGGTAATTTTGTAATTATTTTAACTATTTTAGCTATTAAATAGTTCTTAACTATTTAATAGCTATTGTACCTGGTTAAAATAATTACAAAGTTGCCTGTAAAATAAATATTAATCCTAAAATAGCTCTAATATAATTATAATTTATATTGTAGCTATATTAGGATTTATTTTACAGGTAAGTATTTAGCTTTAAATAGGAATCATTTATTTAATAAGAGTTAATTTATTTCGTTAGATGTAAATTATATTTAAGTTAGGGGGGTGTTAGTGTTAGGGTTAGACTTAGCTTTAGGGGTTAATACATTTATTAGAATAGCGGTGAGGTCCGCTCGGCAGATTAGGGGTTAATAATTGAAGGTAGGTGTCGGCGATGTTAGGGAGGGCAGATTAGGGGTTAATACTATTTATGATAGGGTTAGTGAGGCAGATTAGGGGTTAATAACTTTATTATAGTAGCGCTCAGGTCCGCTCGGCAGATTAGGGGTTAATAAGTGTAGGCAGGTGTCGGCGACGTTGAGGGGGGGCAGATTAGGGGTTAATAAATATAATATAGGGGTCGGCGATGTTAGGGCAGCAGATTAGGGGTACATAGGGATAACGTAGGTTGCGGCGGTTTACGGAGCGGCAGATTAGGGGTTAAAAAAAATATGCAGGGGTCAGCGATAGCGGGGGCGGCAGAATAGGGGTTAATAAGTGTAAGGTTAGGGGTGTTTAGACTCGGGGTACATGTTAGAGTGTTAGGTGCAGACGTATGAAGTGTTTCCCCATAGGAAACAATGGGGCTGCGTTAGGAGCTGAACGCTGCTTTTTTGCAGGTGTTAGGTTTTTTTTCAGCTCAAACAGCCCCATTGTTTCCTATGGGAGAATCGTGCACGAGCACGTTTTTGAGGCTGGCCGCGTCCGTAAGCAACTCTGGTATCGAGAGTTGCATTTGCGGTAAAAATGCTCTACGCTCCTTTTTTGGAGCCTAACGCAGCATTTGTTTGAACTCTCGATACCAGAGTTAAATTTATGGTGCGGCCAGAAAAAAACCCGCGGAGCGTTAACAGCCCTTCTACCGCCAAACTCCAAATCTAGGCCATAGGGATTAGGTTTACTTTTTTATTTTTGATAATTTGGTTTATTATTTTATGTAATGTTAGACTTTTTTATTTTTTGTAATCTTAGTAATTTAATTAGTTATTTGCGTTGTGGGTGCTTGGTGGATTAGGGGCTAATAGATTTATTAGGATTATTGCATTATGTGGGTTTGGCGGATTAGGGGTTAATAGTTTTATAAGGTTTATTGTGATGTGCTTTAATTGCGGATTAGGGGTTAATATATTTTATTAGTTATTGTGGTGGGGGTTGGCGGTTGACAGGTAGATAGATATTATGTTTGTTAATATTTTCAGTCAGTTACGGGAGTTATGGTGCTCACATTTTCAGCATAAGGCTTGCTGCGCCTGCCTATGTGTGGCAAGATGAAAATGGAGTAAAATCTCTCCATTTTCGTTGCGTAACTCCTTGCGCTGAATATGGGATACCGATTTGCGACGCGGTTCTATGTTAGCTTATGGGAGTAAAAATTGCGGGCAATGGGTGAAAGAAACGTGCCGCATTTATTTGCTGCGCCATATATGTGATACCAAAACCGTGTAAAAACCGGCGACGCTGCATATGTAATCTTGCCCTCAGTAAAAAAAGAAAACACAAAATAAATGCAGAATATGCATGCTCCCTTTCTCTATATTTAATTTAATCTTTTGGCTCGTAATCATAAAATGTTTAAGCATAACTTGTGCTAACGTATATAAATAGGTAAGCTATAATATAACCCTGTAAACTAAATGTACTGGTATTTTGGGTGTGAATTGTTTTCACTTGCCGTGAAATGTAGAAAACCAACAATGTTGATGTCCACTGACCTATATCATTTAATTATATAACATAATTATGTTTATGTGTTTTATGATGTTAGTTTATTTTTATTGAATCATGCGCTTTTAGATATTATTACCCATGAATAAAGATGTGAAAACAAATTATACATATGTCTCTCACAATCTGTTGAGTCTAAACATAAAGCTAATTTTCATAATGGTGTGGAATGGTGAAAAATATCTTGGAGATGGGTCTTGAGAGGTTCGTATAAATTCCAGTTTTGTTTTTACTATTTTTTTCAAGTTTTATTTCTTACTTTTTATTTTTTTTATTTTTAAAGAGACATGATACCAAAATGTTGCAAACAAAACAAAATTAGTGTGAGTGAACACCCACTCTAACATAGCGGGCGCATAGAAAATTAAAAAACAAGAGTAAACAATAAATGGCAAAGTCCAGAAAACACAGACGGCCAGATTACGAGTTTTGCGTTATGGCTGGCTCGCTACTAACTTGCAAGTTATTTCCACAGCTCATAGCGCTGCTATTACAGGTTTGCAAAAAACCTGCGTTTGTGGGCAATATGGCTGGCAGCGTTGAGCTCCATACCGCACACAAATACCAGCGCTGCTTTGAGCTGGTTTGACGTTCTCGTGCACGATTTCCCCATAGACATCAATGGGGAGAGCTGACTAAAAAAAAGCCTAACACCTGCAATAATGGAGTGTAAAGCTCCGTAACGCAGCCCCTTTGATTCCTATGGGGAAAGAAAATTTATGTTTAAACCTAACACCCTAACATAAACCCTGAGTCTAAACACCCCTAATCTGCCGCTCCCGACATCGCCGACACCTACATTACACTTATTAACCCCTAATCTGCCGCCCCCAACATCGCCAACACCCACCTACACTTATTAACCCCTCATCTGCCGCCCCAATGTCGTCGCCACCCACCTACACTTATTAACCCCTAATCTGCCGCCCCAACGTCGCCGACACCTACCTACACGTATTAACCCCTAATCTGCCACCCCCAATGTCACTGCCACCAATATACTGAAGTTATTAACCCCTAAACCTCTATCCTCCCACATCGCTAACACTAAATAAATATATTAACCCCTAAACCTAACCCTAAGTCTAACACCTCTAACTTTAATATAATTAAAATAAATCTAAATACAAATTACAATTATTACCTAAATAATTCCTATTTAAGACTAAATACTTACCTGTAAAATAAACCCTGGATAAAGTTATTGATGCACTGTTTCATTTTTGTGAACCTGAACTAAAAAGGTTCTTTTTTTATGACAGAAATGGGCTTAGATTTAAGTATCACTTTTTTGATTGTATGTTCACATCCGTCTGTTATATATGTATGGTGTTTATTTTAAATAGGAGAAAGCCCTTTTTGATAGATGTGTATATTTGGTTCTTATTGTTTGTTAGTAATATTTTGATAAACAAAAAGTATATATATTTTTTTATTTTTTTTTCTCTCTTCTTCTCTCTTTATCTTTTCTCTCCCTGCTCGGCCCTCTTCCCCACCCCTTTATGGACGGGGGAGAGGGGGAGGAGAGGAGAAAGGATGTAGGACTGTTCTACACTTAATGATTTTTATATGCACGAAGATATGTATATTTTAGAAATTGAAACATGTCTCACAGGTTTATTGGATAAAATTATTGATGCCCTGTTCCATTTTTGTGAGCCTGAACTAAAAAGGTTCTTTTTTATGACAAAAATTGCTTAGATTTAAATATCACTTTTTTGATTGTATGTTCACATCTGTTTGCTATATATGTATTGTGCTTATTTTTTATAGGAGAAAGTCCTTTTTGATAGATGTGTATATTTGGTCTTTATTGTTTGTTAGTAATATTTTGATAAATAAAAAGTATATATATATATATATATATATATATGTATATATATATATATATTTATCCTCTTTTCTCCTCTCACCTCCCCTTCATCCCTGAATGTTTTGATACATCTTTTCGTGTTCCCCTATCTGGGCTATTCATTATTTCTATACTTATGGGCAAAGGCTGTTTTGTATACTTCCCAAAAAAGAGTTAGAAGATAAAGTTGATTTCTTGGAATGTGGGAGGAATTCATTCCCCCATTAAAAGGAAAGCGGTGGTAAACTTTTTAAGCAAAAAAGCCCTTGACATAATTTGCCTGCAGGAGACTCATCTTTCTGATGTTGAACATATAAAATTTAAGGTACGTGGTTTTTCACAATCCTTTTTTGCCTCATATAGGAAAGCAGCCAGAGGGGTTATGATCCTGATTCATAAAAACCTCGGACATGAAATTATTAAGGTAGTGAAAGATAGAGAGGCCAGATACATATTGGTTAGAATGAAGATTCAAAAGCAGATTTTCTTAATAGTTAACCTGTATGGTCCCAATAACTCAGATGTAGTATTTTGGACCCGGTTACTTAAGAATATTTTGAAATTCGCAAAAGATAAGATAATTATAACAGGTGACTTTAACATCACCCCAAACTCGAATGTTGATAGAATTAGATTGGGTTTAAGTAAGAAAAAATTGAATTATACAAAATCTCACCTTAAGTATGAAAAAAAAATCTTTAGCTTACTCTCTCAAGCACTCAATCTTATAGACATCTGGAGGAATGCGAATCCCAACTCTCGGGAGTTTACATGTCACTCCAAGTCCCATAGTACCATGTCTAGATTAGATCTATATTTAGTATCAGAAGCCTTGGTTCCCAAAATCTTTAAATGTGAAATTTTGGAAATTACTCTTTCTGACCATGCTCCTGTAGTACTACAAATTCAAATTAGGAAACCACATACATTTAATTCTTTTTTCTTCCCTGTCTACTTAGCCAATTCAGATAAATGTAAGTCTTTTCTGGTTAGCGCCTGGGAAGACTATTGCTCTTTTAATAGCCACTGTAGAGGCAATACTCATATTTTCTGGGAAACAGCTAAAGTATATTTAAAGGCAGAGATAATATCTTATATGGCCAGATTAAAAAAGAAACAAGCCTCTAAACATCAGGATCTATCAAATAAACTTAAAGAGGCCTATGCTATTTATATACGTAACCCAACTACAGTAAATAGAGAAAATTACTTCTCTAATAAAAAGGAAAGGGATTATTTTTTATTAGAACAAGCTCAGGAAGCAATACAGATTAAAGCGGCTAAATTTAAAAGATATGGTAATAAAGCAGGTAAGCTTCTAGCTTCTATTTTTAGAACACAAACTCAAAGAAAACCTATAGTGGCTATCAAAGGGGACAATGGCATCACCTCTGATCAGGAGCAAATGGCTTTGTTATTTCGTAATTTTTTTACAGACCTTTACGCATCACAGCAACCTCAAGTAGAGGAGATTGATCGATTTTTAGACTCTTTTGAGGTGCCATTGGTATCAGGACCAGATTTGGAAGCCCTGGACAAGCCTATACTTGATCAGGAGATAGTAAGGGTTATTAAATCACTATCTAAAGGAAAGTCACCAGGCCCAGATAATCTGCCCTTGGAGTTTTATACAATATTGTTAGAAAAAATTACACCAGTTTTAAGAGACCTATATAAAGGTTATTTTGAAGATAATACTAAGGTTTCGGAAGATTTCAAAAGGGCGAACATAGTATTAATCCCTAAACCTAATAAAGACCCTTTAGATTTTACATCTTATAGACCGATTTCCCTGCTTAATCTTGATTACAAGATTATGATGAAGATCTTGGCAGAAAGATTGAAGCTAATCGCACCTAAAATCATACATGAAGACCAGGTAGGATTTGTGAGTGGAAGATCATCTGAGAAAAACGTGAGGAAAATACTGCATGTTATTTCTCAGTACAGTAGTGGCGGCTCTGCACTGCCGGAGGCCTTCCTGCTATCTTTGGATGCAGAGAAGGCCTTTGACAGAGTGGAATGGCCATTTATGTTTAAAGTTTTGGATAGATACGGATTTGGGGAAAAGTTCTGTACCTTTATTAGTAATGTCTATTCGGATGCCAAGGCATCGATTAAGATTAATAACGACTTAACTCAACCTTTCACACTCTCAAGAGGCACGCGTCAGGGGTGCCCTCTTTCCCCCCTACTTTTTGATTGAGTTTTGGAGCCATTGGCAATTAAGTTGAGGGAGCTTCTTATAGGAATTAATATAGGTAAAGAAGTACTAAAGGTATCTTTATTTGTCGATGACTTACTTTTGTATGTCAGTAACCCGAAAGATACTATTAATCCAGTACTAGATCTTTTGAAGGATTATGGGAATGTATCTGGCTATAAAACTAATTTGGCAAAATCAAAGGTAATCTGGTTGAGTAGACGGCATAAAAATCAGACTTATGAATTTATTGAATCCAATGCTTTGGAATATCTGGGTTTGAAACTTTCCGTCAACCCTGATGATTGGTACCGGGACAATATTCTTACAGTCCTTCAAGAAACTATGATAAAATTAAGACGTTGGGCAGCGTTGCTGGTTTCAATTTTGGGTAAAGTTAATCTTTACAAAATGTTCATAGTCCCTAAAATTCGGTATCCATGTAGAATGCTTCCTCTTCTTATAAAAAAAATGGATCTATGGCGTTTCAATCGTGCGTTAAGATACTTCCTGTGGAGTGGGAGAAAACCTAGAATAAAACTAGAAATATTGTACCAACCATATTTGGGAGGTGGGTTATCACTACCCAATTTGGAATGGTACAATCTAGCAATGATATTAAGGCTTCCAATAGACTGGCTTTTTCAGTCATTTAAACTATCTGATAGATACCTAGAAGAACAGATTTGTGCTCCCCACTCTACGGGCTTTATACTACACGCATCAAATAAGATTTTGGGAAAGATAATTGTTAATCATCCCTTACTTAAAGACATCTTAGGCGCATGGAGAAAAACCATGAAGCTACTTGGTTATTCTATTGCGGTTTCTAAATGGTTACCTATTCAAGGCAATTGTTATTTTCCACTAGGTAATTTAGTTAATATTTTTAGTCTATGGTCACCTAATAAAGCTCTCTCGGTTTTAGAGTTCTATGACTTTGAGACTAGAAAACTTTATAATTTTTCAGAATTTCAAAATATTTTTCCTACAGTACAGAAGAAACATATGTTTTACTTTTTGCAAGTTAAAGACTATATACGTAAGCTATCTTATCTATTCCCCCAGATTTTTCAAGAACATCCATTAATGGATCATCTTAAATGGGAAAAATGCTCTCTGTCCTCTATATATAAAATCTTAAGGTCTGCGGAGACAGAAAAATATATAGCACGAGCAAGGTCACATTGGGAAAAAGTATTAAATTTGACGGATCTTACAGACCAACTAGTTAATAGTTTAAGGACAACGCACTCCATTTCTTACTCAACTTATTTAAGAGAAAATCAGTTTAGGATTTTTAATAGAGATTATCTTACCCCGCGGCGGGTAGCCAAGTGGAACAGAAAGGTCAAAAACCTTTGTATTAAGTGTCATTTAAGTGATCCAGACCTGGGACACCTCCTGTGGGAGTGCCCGAAGGTGAACCAATTTTGGCATAAGGTAGCATATTTACTCTCACAAACGATAAGTGCTAAAGTAACTTTCTCAATAAACTCTATAATTTTACTGACCCCCTGCCCCTCATGGGGGAATAAAAAGAGATTTATTTTAACTGCGATACTTAATCTTAGAAAGCTTCTTTTTGATAATTGGTCTAAATCTCGAGTCCCCTCGGTTAAGGAAGCAAAAAAGCTTCTTTCTGATATTGCAATAATCGCAGCCCATGACTATAGGCTAGAAAGGAAAAAAGACAACTCATATTTAAAGGTCTGGAAAGACTTTGTTCTAAGCCAGGGTAAAGATTTCATTGGCAATATAGAACGAATTATTAATATACAACTATAATGAGAAAGCCCCGTGTGGGAAGCCCGATCGGCTCGGGTGCAGATGGGGTTAAGTAGGTGATTATTAGTGTGGTTTTTTTTTTTTGTTTTTTTTTTTATTATTGGACTCTCTTGTTGTATGGAAATACTCATGTACACTATTATGAAAGATAGTAGGTAGCTATATTGCCCTGATGGGTACAATTGTCCCCCCCCCCCTCTTTTTCCCCTTGTGGCATACATTTTATATGTAAAATATTGTTATATTTAACTGGATACATGTGGGTATCCTATTTTCGAAGCGTATGTACTGTTGACCTGTTTTTCATTATTAAAATAAAATTTATAAAAAAAAAATAAAAAAATAAATAAATAAACCCTAAGCTAGCTACAATATGACTAATAGTTACATTGTAGCTATCTAAGGTGTTATTTTTATTTGACAGCTAAGTTTGTATTTATTTTAACTAGGTAGACTAGTTAGTAAATAGTTATTAGCTATTTACTAGCTACCTAGTTAAAATAAATACAAAGTTACCTGTAAAATAAAACCTAACCTGTCTTACACTAAAACCTAACATTACACTAAAATTAAATAAATTAAATTAACAAAATACATTTATCTAAATTACAAAAAATAATAAACACTAAATTACACAAAATAAAAAAAGAAATTATCAAATATTTAAACTAATCTAATAGCCCTATCAAAATAAAAAAGCCCCCCAAAATAAAAAAAACCCTAGCCTACAATAAACTGCAAATGGCCCTTAAAAGGGCCTTTTGCGGGGCATTGCACCAAAGAAATCAGCTCTTTTACCGGTAAAAAAATAAAAATACAAACAACCCCCCAACAGTAAAACCCACCACCACCCAAAAAAACCTACCTAAAAAACCTAAGCTCCCAATTGCCCTGAAAAGGGCATTTGGATGGGCATCGCCCTTAAAAGGGCATTTAGCTATTTTACGTTGCCCAAAGTCCCTAATCTAAAAATAAAACCCACCCAATAAACCCTTAAAAAAAACTAACACTAACCCCCGAAGATCCACTTACAGTTTTTAAAGACCGGACATCCATCCTCATCCAGCCGGGAGAAGTCTTCATCCAAGTGGCAAGAAGTCCTCAACAAAGCCGGGAGACGTCTTCATCCAAGCGGCAAGAATTAGTCCTCCAGGAGGGCAGAAGTCTTCATCTAGACGGCATCTTCTATCTTCATCCTCCCGACGCGGAGCGGCTCCATCTTCAAGAAGTCCGGCACAGAGTATCCTCTTCTTTCGATGGGTCTTGAAGAATGAAGTTTCCCTTTAAATTACGTCATCCAAGATGGCATCTCTTGAATTTTGATTGGCTGATAGAATTCTATCAGACAATCGGAATTAAAGGGTAAAAAATCCTTTTGGCTGATTGCATCCAATCAGCCAATAGGATTGAGCTTGCATTCTATTGGCTGATTAGGGCTATTAGATTAGGTGTAATTCTTTTTTATTTTTGATAATGTTGTGTTATTTTTTCGTAATTTAGTGTTTGTTATTTTTTGTAATTTAGTATTTTTTATTTTTTGTAATTGGATAGTTTTTATAGTAGTGTTAGGATTTTTTTAATGTGGATTTTTTTAATTTGACAGGTAAGTTTTAATTTAATTTAAGATAGGGAAATTTAAATTTTTAATTTTTTTTAAATAATATTTTTATTGAGGTTTTTAGAAGCATTTACAAAACAAGGGACATTACCTTAATTTAAGAGCTACAGATGTTGAAACAAATTTCACATTAGTAAAATGGTGTACATTCTCATAAACATACAGATTCAATATTAAATAGGCAAATATAGCTGAAACCTCCTTTTTTATGATTATAAAAACCTCCTCAGGTACTAATAGGCCACTCTTGGACCCGTATAAAACAACAATACTCAATGGAGGTTAGTTAGTTAGTTAGTTAAATCTATAGCCACTCTTGGGCTTGGTAGAGCAAGAAACAATAGGTCTATACATATATATATATATATATATATATACATTAGATAACAACTGTGACAACAAAAACACTGTATATTGCTGGGTTAATAGGATAATGTCAACAGCACATTATGTAACATGCTTCAACAGTAACATTTTTTAATAAAATTCTGGTTTATTGTTAATCCCCTTGAGAAATGATGAACTCCAGCTAACTAATTATATGTAAGGAATTGATAACAAATATGCAGTCCAGAAACAAAAGTGTACCAATACATTTTCACAAAACTGATGTTGTGCAATAGAGACTAAAGAATATATGTTTGCACCTGACGACTTTATAGGAGATATTGAAGTTATTTTTCTGAGAACACAGGGGCACATTGACAAGTCACCCACATGTGTAGCTCAAATATTTTATTATGCCCCTTAGCACACACAAGGCCTCTATGGTATACCAAGCAGGGGATACTAGTTGTAAATCACAATCTGGAAGGGTCATATTTACAAAAATATATTTACATATCTTGTGAGGCAATGGTAGTGAAATATCACTCTGTCCCGGCCGCAGACAGAGCTGGGCTAATACACTGTATTAAGGTGCCTGGGCGATGACCCCTAGGAAGGTGCATAATATCTTTATAGGGTGATATAATACTTGAGGTTGCTGGATTAGATGTATGTGCAAGTATGGTCACCTAATAAGAGGTAGTGATGTAGTTTAGCATCTACGATTGCATGCTCCTGTAATGATGAACACTGTGTATATAAATAAATATAGTAAGTAAAAATATACTAAAACGTGAATAAATACAATCTAGGCTAAGACATAGGGCAGGTTACAGTTAGGCTTAATGTCTCATTTGGTGTAAGGTGTTATGTCTGTAGTATAATTATATAAGTATGCTTACTATTCTACTCCTTAGAGTAGAGTAGTACCAACACCCTCCTCTGGTCTCTAATGATATCTACATAAAGAAAGAAGCACTCTGAATTATATGAAGTAACATATTTTTGCATTGCAACTCAATATTGAAAACATTTTAACCAAATCACTCATTTGTGCGTAGCAAATACAATAACAACAAAATGAGCTGTATAGTTCATAGGGACTCATCCTATTTTAAGTAATAGACCGTGTGTAATTTAACCAACTCCTTTTCTGCATGCTTGGGAGCCGTTCGTGGCATATCTCCAGGAGTCTGCTTTGCTGCGTTGCTGAGTGGGGATTAGCAGAGCATTGAGTTCAGTGTGAGGCTGAAAGTCATTAAAGCTTGAGAACCGTCTTTGTGAGAGTAAGAGTCTTGGTCGTGCTTTAAGTAGGTAGGTTGTGTCTATACCTTGCTTCCCATTTACATCTCACCGATATAGATCTCATAGATAGCCAATGCGTCCCAATGTGAAAATGGCCACTCCGTGCAGCATTACATGTTGAGCTCCTGAGGTTCCTGCTGTGCCAATGTTGGAGCAGTGTGTTAATTTTGCAGTACTCTGTAAGGTCTGGAGGTGCTTATCCATATGACCTGTTATAGGATGTGGTGTGGCTTTAGCGGGGCATAAAGTAATATGGCTGTTCTTTGCCTCTATAATCAGGGCTGCTTGATCTGATCTGCACCCGGTCTGCTCAGGCTGAGCACAGGAGGTCCAAGGAGCACCCGCTATCTGTGAATACTCACAAGAGGCTTGTCGGTCTGCTTTCGCATTGCAATGGTAATGAGGGGCAGTAGGTAGGACGTGCCGGGGCCTCAAGACATCGCCACTCATGTAAAGCCCCCCATCCGAAGCGACTCTGTTACACCCCTTGTATATGGCTTCCCGGACCGAGCCACATGCTTTGTGTAGCGTTTCTGTGAAGGCTGCCTGATTAAATTAGAGGCGCTTACTGAATTCCAATATGATTGCATCTGCTATCGCCATTTCCTAGGCTAGTACTGTTTTCAGGCTTCTATTTGAAGATACTCAGCTGGTTTTTGAAGATAGGATGAGGGCAACAATTTTATATTGCTAGTAACTCAGAATCAGTAGAATCCCGGGGGGGGGGGGGGTAAGTTGTGCGGCAGCCTCAACAGCATAGATGAACTGAGACACAAAGTAGGCCTGCTTGCCATGTGGTAAGCTTCAATGCGGTCTAGCTGAGGAACATAGGAAGATCTATTTATGCAATACTATCTCACCGACTCCTCTAGGGTAACTTCAGGGCTCTTTAACTAAGATACCAGACACAAAAATTATGTCTTTTTTAAAGATGAATATATAGTTGAAACCTAGTAAGAATCAGGAGCTCTCTACGCAAACGTCCTTCCACAACAGCTATAGGCTCCACCCCCCCCAGGAAATTGTAATTTTAATATAAAGTTAGGGGGGCGTTAGGTTTAGGGGCTACTAGTTTAAACTAGTTTATTGTGATGTGGGGGACTTTTGGTTTAGCGGCGTAGAAGGGGTTAATAACTTTAGTATAGTGGGGGCGATGTGGCCGGATGGCAGATTAGAGGTAAATATTTTTGCAATGTGGGAGGGCGGCGGTTTAGAGGTTAATAACTTTATTATAGTGGTGACGATGTCGGGGAGCGGCGGAATATGGGTTAATAAATTTTATTAGTGGCGGCGATGTCGGGAGCGGCAGATTAGGGGTTAATAATTTTAATTTAGTGTTTGTGATGCGGGAGGGCCTCGGTTTAGGGGTTAATAGTTAGTTTATGGGTGTTTAGTGTAATTTGTAACACTTTAGTTATGGTTTTTATGTAACAGTTTTGTTGCGTAAAACTCATAACTACTGCTCTCAGATGGTGGTACGGATCATGTCAGTATAGGCTGTAACGCAAGCTTTTTAGCCTCACCGCAAAACTCGTAATGACTGCGCTTTTGAAATCCCATGAAAAAACATAATTTTTACGTGTGCGGCACTGACGTTGCGTTACAGGCTAAAAGGCTACAGCTATACCGACAAGACTTGTAATGGCATGCGGTGCTGTTTTAAAGGACCAGTCAACACAGTAGATTTGCATAATCAACAAACGCAAGATAACAAGACAATGCAATAGCACTTAGTCTAAACTTCAAATGAATAGTAGATTTATTTTCTGACAATTTTAAAAGTTATGTCTTTTTCCACTTCCCCATCAGCTATTCACAAATGTATACACGTACAATGTGACAGCCATCAGCCATTCACGAATGCTTACACACTTACTCTATAAATATAAAAAGACTGTGCACATTTTGTTAATGGAAGTAAATTGGAAAGTTGTTTAAAATGGCATGCTCTATCTGAATAATGAAAGTTTAATTTTGATTGAGTGTCCCTTTAACGCTGAAATTACCATTTTTTCAGTGTTAAAACATGAACGCAAAATCTAATCTAGGTGTAAGTTATTTTAATAAATTATTTGTTTTGAACCACTTTGGACCTTTTATCACATATGAGCTTAAGCTACCATAAGGAATTGAGGGGTGATTAAACTTAGTCCTGTGATCCAGTGTTCCTGCCTGCCGGAGAACAACTAGCTGGTTTGCTGTAAAATTTCCAGCATGCATCTAATAGCACATTTGGGTGCTTGTGGTAAATGTGAGTAACCTGTTGATCTATTGATTTTTATTTGGTGACCTGACTATACTGATGCACACATGCAGCACCTCTTCTGTTGTTTATCTACCTGATACCCAAATGTTGAAGCACTTGAAAAAGATGCAGCATATCTGTTAATATCTGACTAGAAAATATCACCTGAACATGTGTATAAAATTATATTTATATCAAAATGTTAAAAGTATTAACACCCCACTGTAATGACTTCCGATTGTGGGAGGAGTTGGAGTAGACATGCGAAATCCGCGTCTCTGGCTAGAGCACCACGCAACCGCTTCCACAGGTTCGATTGTAGCCCTAGGCAAGGGATTCTCCTCAAACCCTCGCTGGGCGGTCTCTACATGGAGAGAAGATGTTCCCCACCTACGTTTGTGGATATCGGAAGCCACTGTTAGCCAAGAAGGGCCAAGTTGCTTGGGCCACAGCCTAACAGTCCGTCGTAGCTGGTTACACACTTTAAAATTGCCACTTGGCTTGTTAAGTTAAGCTGGTGCCGGGACTGGAATTAAAGCTCTGTGGTGGAGTCCTTCATTTGGATGAGTACTGTGGGACTGTTGCCGTAACATACAGCACAAATACAGGGAGTGCAGAATTATTAGACAAGTTGTATTTTTGAGGATTAATTTTATTATTTAACAACAACCATGTTCTCAATGAACCCAAAAAACTCATTAATATCAAAGCTGAATAGTTTTTGGAAGTAGTTTTTAGTTTGTTTTTAGTTATAGCTATTTTACAGGGATATCTGTGTGTGCAGGTGACTATTACTGTGCATAATTATTAGGCAACTTAACAAAAAACAAATATATACCCATTTCAATTATTTATTTTTACCAGTGAAACAAATTTAACATCTCAACATTCACAAATATACATTTCTGACATTCAAAAACAAAACAAAAACAAATCAGTGACAATATAGCCACCTTTCTTTGCAAGGACACTCAAAAGCCTGCCATCCATGGATTCTGTCAGTGTTTTGATCTGTTCACCATCAACATTGCGTGCAGCAGCAACCACAGCCTCCCAGACACTGTTCAGAGAGGTGTACTGTTTTCCCTCCTTGTAAATCTCACATTTGATGATGGACCACAGGTTCTCAATGGGTTTCAGATCAGGTGAACAAGGAGGCCATGTCATTAGATTTTCTTCTTTTATACCCTTTCTTGCCAGCCACGCTGTGGAGTACTTGGACGCGTGTGATGGAGCATTGTCCTGCATGAAAATCATGTTTTTCTTGAAGGATGCAGACTTCTTCCTGTACCACTGCTTGAAGAAGGTGTCTTCCAGAAACTGGCAGTAGGACTGGGAGTTGAGCTTGACTCCATCCTCAACCCGAAAAGGCCCCACAAGCTCATCTTTGATGATACCAGCCCAAACCAGTACTCCACCTCCACCTTGCTGGCGTCTGAGTCGGACTGGAGCTCTCTGCCCTTTACCAATCCAGCCACGGGCCCATCCATCTGGCCCATCAAGACTCACTCTCATTTCATCAGTCCATAAAACCTTAGAAAAATCAGTCTTTAGATATTTCTTGGCCCAGTCTTGACGTTTCAGCTTGTGTGTCTTGTTCAGTGGTGGTCGTCTTTCAGCCTTTCTTACCTTGGCCATGTCTCTGAGTATTGCACACCTTGTGCTTTTGGGCACTCCAGTGATGTTGCAGCTCTGAAATATGGCCAAACTGGTGGCAAGTGGCATCTTGGCAGCTGCACGCTTGACTTTTCTCAGTTCATGGGCAGTTATTTTGCGCCTTGGTTTTTCCACACGCTTCTTGCGACCCTGTCGACTATTTTGAATGAAACGCTTGATTGTTCGATGATCACGCTTCAGAAGCTTTGCAATTTTAAGAGTGCTGCATCCCTCTGTAAGATATCTCACTATTTTTGACTTTTCTGAGCCTGTCAAGTCCTTCTTTTGACCCATTTTGCCAAAGGAAAGGAAGTTGCCTAATAATTATGCACACCTGATATAGGGTGTTGATGTCATTAGACCACACCCCTTCTCATTACAGAGATGCACATCACCTAATATGCTTAATTGGTAGCAGGCTTTCGAGCCTATACAGCTTGGAGTAAGACAACATGCATAAAGAGGATGATGTGGTCAAAATACTCATTTGCCTAATAATTCTGCACACAGTGTAGTACACATAGTGGTGTAAGGCTCTCCCAGGACCCCTTCAGTGGCGCTTGCGTAGCTTAGAGCTGCCTATTAAGCAGCTCAAAGTTCAACTGCCTCAGGGATAGGAGAAAACAGCCACGGTGAAGGGAACCTATAGATAAACTCAGACATGCTATAAAAGTGCTAGCTCCTATTTGTTCCTGCACCGCTGGAAGAAGCTGACAACTACACTCCCTGTTATATCTGTGTGGGATAGCAGTATTTGGAGTCAAGGTAATAGCTGACCTCAACAACCGTGGGACAGATTAATATACAACATAAACCAGTATATTCAGTGGTGAAGTACTACTCCCAGGACCCCTATAGTGGCGATTGTGTATGGTAGAGCGGCCTCATTAAGTAGTGCAAAATTCACATGCCCTAGGGATAGGAGAAAAGAGCCACTTAGAAAGAAACCAACAGATAAACTCTGATATACTATGAAATGCTGGTTTTTACTTATAAGGTGCCCCAAATAGAGTAATAGCACATTACAACATTTAAAGGATTATATAAGGTTACAGATTAATACGTATATAATAGACAGTTGTTTTTCTACTGTAATTAGCTATACATGGATGACAGATATAATGAATTGATCGCAGTTACAAGTAGAAATTTAAAATTAGATGCAAGTGTAATAGTGTATAACCTGTACAATTTGTAACTCAGGCTTAAAAACAAAATTGTAAGTAGTGCTGTTCTCAATGTTAGGTGCTTTTCCGCTTTGTATATGACATATACAGTGGGGCAAAAAAGTATTTAGTCAGCCACCAATTGTGCAAGTTCTCCCACTTAAGAAGATGAGAGAGGCCTGTAATTTTCATCATAGGTATACCTCAACTATGAGAGACAAAATGTGGAAACAAATCCAGACAATCACATTGTCTGATTTGGAAAGAATTTGTTTGCATATTATGGTGGAAAATAAGTATTTGGTCACTTACAAAGAAGCAAGATTTCTGGCTCTCACAGACCTGTATCTTCTTCTTTAAGAGGCTCCTCTGTCCTCCACTCATTACCTGTATTAATGGCACCTGTTTGAGCTTGTTATCAGTATTAAAGACACCTGTCCACAACCTCAAACAGTCACACTCCAAACTCCACTATGGTGAAGACCAAAGAGCTGTCGAAGGACACCAGAAACAAAATTGTAGACCTGCACCAGGCTGGGAAGACTGCATCTGCAATAGGCAAATGGTGTGAAGAAATCAACTGTGGGAGCAATAATTAGAAAATGGAAGACATACAAGACCACTGATAATCTCCCTCGATCTGGGGCTCCATGCAAGATCTCACCCCGTGGGGTCAAAATGATCACAAGAACGGTGAGCAAACATCCCAGAACCACACGGGGGGACCTAGTGAATGACCTGCAGAGAGCTGGGACCAACATAACAAAGGCTACCATCAGTAACACACTACGCCGCCAGGGACTCTGCAGTGCCAGATGTGTCCCCCTGCTTAAGCTAGTACATGTCCAGGCCCGTCTGAAGTATGGTAGAGAGCATTTGGATGATCCAGAAGCGGGTTGGGAGAATGTCATATGGTCAGATGAAACCAAAGTAGAACTGTTTGGTAGAAACACAACTCGTCGTGTTTGGAGGAGAGAGAATGCTGAGTTACAACCAAAGAACACCATACCTACTGTGAAGCATGGGGGTGGCAACATCATGCTTTTGGGCTGTTTCTCTGCAAAGGGAACAGGACGACTGATCCGTGTACATGAAAGAATGAATGGGGCCATGTATCATGAGATTTTGAGTGCAAACCTCCTTCCATCAGCAAGGGCATTAAAGATGAAACATGGCTGGGTCTTTCAGCATGACAATGATCCCAAACACACCACCCGGGCAACGAAGGAGTGGCTTCGTAAGAAGCATTTCAAGGTCCTGGAGTGGCCTAGCCAGTCTCCAGATCTCAACCCCATAGAAAACCTTTGGAGGGAGTTGAAAGTCTGTATTGCCCAGCGACAGCCCCAAAACATCACTGCTCTAGAGGAGATCTGCATGCAGGAATGGGCCAACATACCAGCAACAGTGTGTGACAACCTTGTGAAGACTTACAAAAAACGTTTGACCTCTGTCATTGCCAACAAAGGATATATAACAAAGTATTGAGATGAACTTTTGATATTGACCAAATACTTATTTTCCACCATAATTTGCAAATAAATTATTTCCAAATCAGACAATATGATTGTCTGGATTTGTTTCCACATTTTGTCTCTCATAGTTGAGGTATACCTATGATGAAAATTACAGGCCTCTCTCATCTTCTTAAGTGGGAGAACTTGCACAAATGGTGGCTGACTAATTACTTTTTTGCCCCACTGTAACTGTGAAAAGTATTATCTGAGTGTACAAAACAGTGTTTTCACTATTTGCATAGGCCAATATGGATATGAGAATAACAATACTGTAGCAACAAAAACTAGTATTATTTTTCTGCTGGGTGCCTACTCAAATTTTTGCCAAATATGCTAATGTAGATATTGTTATTTCTGTGAACAAAATTGGTTTTTATTTGTTTTTTCTGCTGCTTAGGGGCTAATAGTGTTTAAAGAGTCTTGTTAAGAGAAAACTAATATGGTGTGGTTAAAAATAATAAAGAGAAGGTTAAAAAGGAAATAAGGAAATATAGGCTGTTTATCATCAGACATATTATCTGTTAGGAGTAATTTCTTTTTTGCTGCTTCTAATACCTTTATTATCACTTGAGCATACTTTATCACAATCTCAAGTTGGGCAGCATCCTTTTTATTTTTTATGTTTCTCTGCCCTCTTTCAGAACCTGACATAAGGATAGACCTGTAATTTTCTAATAACCTATTTGTATATACACATACATACTCACGCGTAACATACATACACGCATACACGCACTAAAGTCACTTCGGTTTTTTTGGTTTTTTTTTGTCTTTCTCTCACTTTTTTGGGGGGTTACACTAGTCTTTCACTTTTTTGGGGGGTCACACTAGCACGCACATTTCACTTAATTTTTATTTCTATTTTTCCTCCTCTTTAATTGTATATGGACAAATACCTTGGTATTAGTAAGACTAAATCAGAAAGGAGAAAGAAAAGCCCCGAAATAGTCTTGACCATTGTGAAGGTGGTTCAATAGATAATCCCAATCCCACATACTAAAGTATAGATACCAATATTCTTATAAAACAAAGTTCAGACATCTTTCTACTACAGTTTGATAGCTTAAAAAAAGAGTTATCGCTGTTATCTAAGGACTTAAAACAAATTGCCACAAGGGTCACTGATGTAGAAAATAAGATCTCTGATATACTGTAGATGATATTCAAATCTTTCAACAAAGCACTATTGAAGCCCAAACTAAAACATTACAATTTTTACAATCACGTTTATTTGAGCTTGCAGACAGATCTTGTAGAAACAATTTGAGAGTAATAGGGCTTCAAGAGTCTATAGAGTACACAGATTTAATGAAATTTGCCATTCTAATTTTACCCCAAGCGCTAGGCATTCCTGCAGAAGTTCTTCCTATAGCAGTAGACAGGGCACACAGAATAGGCCCCGTTAAATTACAAGACAATAAAAGTAATAATAAAAACAATCAGAAAAGACCAATTATGATAAAATACCTGAATTTTCAGTATAAAATTAAAATCCTCACCTACTATAGGAGACAAATGCCCTTTGAGCTGAATCAAGAGCATATTCTGTTATTCCAAGATTATTCAGCAGAAACCTCTAATAAAAGACGGGAATTCACCCCATATTATACAGAACTGATTAATCTTGGAATGCAGGCTACTCTCGTCTATCCAGCAAAACTTAAAATATTGCATGACTCTAAAGTTATCATAATGGACAAGATAGAGAATGTTAAGATTTTTGTGACTAAGGTTAAAGGGTAGGGAAGCAGGAAGGGGAAAGGAATTTTTAAAAATAAAGGAAACCACTATTTTGGGTATTAGTCATGAAAGTTCCAAGTAAAAAAAATACTAGACGGAGTCATGGGCTGTCTTCTGTGGGGGGGGGGTTGTGGGGGGTTTTTGTGCTGTTTTCTTGGTTGTTAAATGAGAGATAAGTTAAATATATTTACATGGAATGTTGGAGGAATTAGTTCTCTAACTAAAAGGAAGTGAACTATCCAATATCTTAAAACTTTCAACCCAGATATTGTACTCCTACAAGAGACACATTTGAATTGTGTTGAATCTGAAACATTTTAATTCAGTTGGGTAGGAGAAATAATTTATTCTCCAGCACTAAACAAGAAGAGTGGAGTGGCAGTTTTATTTAATAAAAATACAGAGTATTCTATTATTTCTTGTGAAAAAGATAAAGAAGGGAGATTTTTAATTTTGGATATTGAGATACAAGGCTCATGTTTTACTCTATGCAACCTATATGCCCCTAATGAGTTTTAACCAAAATTTGGGGAAAACTTATATACCAAACTTATAAAATACGTTGATGCTCAGTTAATAATAGGAGGAGATTTTAATATGGCTTTTAATTCATTTATTGACAGACTAACAAAGAAACACCAAAACAGATATAGGAGAGAAGCTAAACTAATTTGTGGTTTTGCATAAAATTTAAAGTTAAAGGACATCTGGGGGATCCAAAACCCGGATACAAGAGAATATATATATGCGAATCAAAATCATACAAAACCTTATATAGGATTGACATGTTTCTTATTAGTGAATCACTGCTACGTTTAGATATAGCCACGGATATTAAAAATATCCTCATTTCAGATCATGCGGTTATCTCCTTGTCCATGACTATCTCTGCTTTCAGGAAAAAACTAATTGGTAAATTCTTTTTTCCAACATTTCTATACCAGAATATTCAGTTCAGGAATTGGCTAATAAATAAATGGGGTGAATTTAATTTTTTTTAACAAAGATTATATTCCCAAAGCAGAGACATTTTGGGAAACAGCAAAAGCCTGTTTAAGGGGAGAGATTAAGGCTTACGTGATAAAAAGGAAAAATGATATAGGGAGCAGGGAAATACAACTATCTGAAACACCATAGAAAAGTAAGTGGGACTTCCACAATAAGAAATTCCCAAAAGTCTAGGTAAATCCAGCACAACTGTAGAATTGAATAAATACACAAAAGCCTATATGTCAAAAACGATATAAATATTTATTAAATTGAATTAACTGTATGCACAAAACACACATTCACATTCATACAGTGGATACCGCACAAAAAAGTGGTATAAAGTACTGGCCAAAAATTATTATCTGGTGCACCAGGGAAAATAGACAAAAGGTAGTCCATTTAAGAATTGCAAATATTTTTGCAAATATTTTGTAATCCAACAGGTGCAGCGTTAATGCAAAAAGAATGCAGATATACAGTCCCCGGTGTATAGAGACCAGTCACTTCAGACTTTAACCCCAAATGTTACTGTGTGAAGTAGTAGGTTAAAGGCATAGCATAGGAGGAGCAGTGAACACTCGCGTCTTTATTCACAGGTGCTGTTTCCTCTTCAAGCAATAGTATTCAGTTCACAAATGCATATCACATATTCTACCTGTATTTATTCACGCGGTCGCTCCTCCTAGCTGCTTCACTCTCAAAGCGTCCAAATCTCAGGGGTAAGTCAGGATGAGCAGAGAATCTACTGTAAAAGGCTGCCAAGCACGACGAGTCCAAACGCTCGTTTCGCTCCACCAGTCAGTGCAGCATGGAGCTTCTTCCAGGTGCTAACGACACCTTGATTACCATCCTTTTTATTGGATGCCGATTTCAAAGATTCTTTTCTATTTGATGGAGTTCATGTCAATCACAACTAGCCACTGCGCTGCTGTTATAATGTTTTACAAAGGTTACTTTGGATACAGTTATATGCAGGGCTTCTCGTGTAATCAAGGTGAAGTATTTCATAGCAGAAAATAATACACTTTAATGTTGAAAACACTCACTCACACACACACATCCGCAACAATTCATATGTACAAAATATTCTAAAAGACAATTTTATTCTTAATTCACCATTGTACAATAGTTAAAAGACAATACTTTATAAGTAGAGATATGTGTGTAAATTACTCTAACAGTTAATATGTGCAATTTAGCTCATCATAGAAATATATGTATTTACAATTTTATGATGATATATATTTAAGATTTTTAATTTATTTTGAGATCCTATCTTCTATACAGATATAGATATAAATGAAGGTGTGCAGACAGAGTTAGGTATAGGGAATTAACCCAAAAAGGAAGCAAATTCCAATTTTTCGTTTAAGCCATTGGGAGACAGGGTGTTCAGTTTGTACATCCATCTTGTTTCTTTTTGTAAAAGAATTCTATCAATGTCCCCCCCCACGCATGCTTAATTTAACAGATTCAATTCCAATAAAACGGAGTTCATCCGTTTTTGATTTATGAAATTGAGCAAAATGTCTTGCCACTGGGCTATCAATATTGAAGTCCTTTACATCATCTCTATGTTCTGTAATGCGGGAGCGTAATTCTCTAAAAGTTTTGCCCACATAGAAATATTTACACGAGCAATAGAGAAGATATATGACTCCTTTTGTGGAGCAGTTAAATGAATGAGTTGATTTTGTATGTGACTCCTGTATTTGTGCTAAAGGTCTTAGTTTTCTGCACAAATTGACAGCAGACACAGTGATTACAGGGGGAACTACCAACTATCTGTTGAGCGTTACGTTCTAACCAATTGCATGTAGGAACTTTATTAAATTCGCTCTTAACAAGGAGGTCTTTCAAATTGCTAGGTCTCCTTGCTGTCATTAGGGGATAGTCTCCCACATGTTGGTGCAATGTAGAATCATTAGTCAACAAATGCCAGTTGTTATTTAAAATGTTTTTAACACAGTAACATTTGGGGTTAAAGTCTGAAGTGACTGGTCTCTATACACCGGGGACTGTATATCTGCATTCTTTTTGCATTAACGCTGCACCTGTTGGATTACAAAATATTTGCAAAAATATTTGCAATTCTTAAATGGACTACCTTTTGTCTATTTTCCCTGGTGCACCAGATAATAATTTTTGGCCAGTACTTTATACCACTTTTTTGTGCGGGATCCACTGTATGAATGTGAATGTGTGTTTTGTGCATACAGTTAATTTAATTTAATAAATATTTATATCGTTTTTGACATATAGGCTTTTGTGTATTTATTCAATTCTACAGTTGTGCTGGATTTACCTAGACTTTTGGGAATTTCTTATTGTGGAAGTCCCACTTTCTTTTCTATGTTTTTTCATATGTACTCTTCTAGGAAGCACCTGTTCTTAAGTGATTCAATTTATTAACCCAGTAGTGTGCAACTCGCTTTCTGTTTTTTTTTGTCTACTAAATACAACTATCTATCTTAAGAATAAGTACATTTAATATATTGAAAATCGTGACGGAGTCCGGTGGCGTGAATATCAGAAGGCAAAAGAAACTAGAGAAACGTTTTTAAATCAACAATCTATTCAATCTGATCTTAAGAATAGAGTTACTTTTGACCAAGCCAGTCCTAAATCTTCTAAATATCTAGCCAATTTGCTAGAAGCAGGAGAAAGAAACACTACATAGGAGCGATTTTATCTACGGGGAACAGGTACACTTCACCACAAGATATTCTGACTCAGTTTCATTTATACTATAAAAATTTATATTCAGCAGATGAAGTAAAAAATAAGAATAAGGAAGACGTTTGGGAAAAGATTTCCCTAACCAAAATTTCTGAGAAACAAATAAATTCCCTAAATAAAGAAATTACAGTTGATGTAATCTCAAATGCAATTCATAAGCTAGCCAATGGTAAGGCACCTGGACCAGACAAGATCCCCTCGGAATTTTATAATATTGAAAACCTTATTTAACAGTTATTTTCTAGTACATAAGAAACCATCAAGATATTTCGCTGCTTCAAATATTACATTGTTACTTAAAAAAATAGAGATTCTGAGTCGATGGATTCATATCATCCCATCCTCCTCCTCAACTCTGACTATAAGCTACTAACAAATATTGGGGGTTAGTTATCAACGTGTCTACTTTTCCTGCCTTCGCCGGCCCAATACGCCCGCCTAAGCTCGCCTCACATCGCTGCCGCGGACCTGCAAAAATTTGCCTAAGTTATCAAAAAAGCTGTCAAAAAGCCGCGCACCAAGTACGGGGCGATGAGCAGCGGACTGTGAGAGTTATCACTCATCCGATCTCGCTGCTCTTCGGCTTTTTTACAGCTTTCTTGCTAGCCTGTCACTAAGCACCCACACTAACTACACTGTTCTACCCCCTATACCGGCACCCCCGGAGCCCCCCGCAACTAAGTTACTAACCCCTAAACCGCCACTCCTAGACCCCGCCGCAACTCTTATAAATGTATTAACCCCTAAACCGCCGCTCCTAGACCCCGCCGCAACTCTTATAAATGTATTAACCCCTAAACCGCCACTCCCGGACACCGCCGCAACCTACATTATACCTAGTAACCCCTATCCTGCCCCCCCTATACCGTCGCCCTCTATAATAAAGTTATTAACCCCTATCCTGCTGATCCCGCACCTCACTGCAACTAAATAAATAGTTTAACCCCCTAAACCGCCGCTCCCTGACCCCGCCGCAACCTATATTACATTTATTAACCCATATCCTGCCCCCCTACACCGTCGCCACCTATAATAAATTTATTAACCCCTATCCTGCCCCCCACTACACCGCCGCCACTGTAATAAAATTATTAACTCCTAAACCTAAGTCTAACACTAACCCTAACACCCCCCTAACTTAAATATTAATTAAATAAATCTAAATAATATTTCTATTATGAACTAAATTAATCCTATAAAAATAAATAAATTAACTCTTATTAAATAAACTATTCCTATTTAAAACTAAATACTTACCTTTAAAATAAACCCTAATATAGCTACAATATAAATAATAATTATATTGTAGCTATGTTAGGATTTATTTTTATTTTACAGGCAAATTTCAATTTATTTTAACTAGGTACAATAGCTATTAAATAGTTATTAACTATTTAATAGCTTACCTAGCTAAAATAAAGAGAAATTAACCTGTAAAATAAAAACTAACCTAAGTTACAATTACACCTAACACTACACTATACTTTAATAAAGTATTCAGATTTAAAACTAAATACTTACCTGTAAAATAAACCCTAAGATAGCTACAATATAATTAATAATTACATTGTAGCTATCTTAGGATTTATATTTATTTTACAGGTAACTTTGTATTTATTTTAGCTAGTTAGAATAGTTATTAAATAGTTATTAACTATTTAATAACTACCTAGCTAAAAGAAATACAAAATAAATCCTAACCTAAGTTACAATTAAACCTAACACTACACTATCATTACAATAATTAAATAAATTACCTACATATAACTACAATTAAATACAATTACATAAACTAACTAAAGTACAAAAAAATAAAAAAAGCTGTTACAAAAAATATTAAAAATAAGTTACATACATTTAAAAAATATTACAACAATTTTAAGCTACTTACACCTAATCTAAGCCCCCTAATAAAATAACAAAGTCACCCAAAATAAAAAAATGCCCTACCCTATTCTAAATTAAAAAAGTTCAAAGCTCTTTTACCTTACCAGCCCTTAAAAGGGCCTTTCGTGGGGCATGCTCCAAAAAAATTCAGCTCTTTTGCCTGTGAAAGAAAAATACAACCCCCCCAACATTAAAACCCACCACCCACATACCCCTAATCTAACCCAAACCCCACTTAAAAAAACCTAACACTACCCCCCTGAAGATCATCCTACCTTTAGTCGTCTTCACTCAGCCGAGCCACCGATGGAACTGAAGAGGAGATCCGGAGCGGCAGAAGTCATCATCCAAGGGGCGCTGAAGAAATCTTCCATCCGATGAAGTGATCCTCCAAGCGGTGCTGAAGAAGTCTTCCATCCGATGAAGTGATCCTCCAAGCGGCGCTGAAGAAGTCTTCGATCCGGGCGATGTCATCTTCCAAGCGGGGTCTTCAATCTTCTTCTTCAGGATCCATCTTCATTCCGCCGACGCGGAACATCCTTCTTTCCTGATGGACTACCGACGAATGAAGGCTCCTTTAAGGGACGTCATCCAAGATGGCATCCCTTCAATTCCGATTGGCTGATAGGATTCTATCAGCCAATCGGAATTAAGGTAGGAAAAATCTGATTGGCTGATTGAATCAGCCAATCAGATTGAGCTCGCATTCTATTGGCTGATCGGAACAGCCAATAGAATGCAAGCTCAATCTGATTGGCTGATTGGATGGGGGCTTTGTTATTTTATTAGGGGGCTTAGATTAGGTGAAAGTAGCTTAAAATTGTTGTAATATTTTTTAAATGTTTGTAACTTAGCTTTTTTTATTTTTTGTACTTTAGTTTATGTAATTGTATTTAATTGTAGTTATTTCTAGTTAATTTATTTAATTAATGTAAAGATAGTGTAGTGTTAGGTTTAATTGTAACTTAGGTTAGGATTTATTTTACAGGTAATTTTGTATTTCTTTTAGCTAGGTAGTTATTAAATAGTTAATAACTATTTAATAACTATTCTAACTAGCTAAAATAAATACAAAGTTACCTGTAAAATAAATATAAATCCTAAGATAGCTACAATGTAATTATTAATTATATTGTAGCTATCTTAGGGTTTATTTTACAGGTAAGTATTTAGTTTTAAATAGGAATAATTTATTAAAGTATAGTGTAGTGTTAGGTGTAATGTTAGGTGTAATTGTAACTTAGGTTAGTTTTTATTTTACAGGTTAATTTCTCTTTATTTTAGCTAGGTAAGCTATTAAATAGTTAATAACTATGTAATATTTATTGTACCTAGTTAAAATAAATTGAAATTTGCCTGTAAAATAAAAATAAATCCTAACATAGCTACAATATAATTATTATTTATATTGTAGCTATCTTAGGGTTTATTTTAAAGGTAAGTATTTAGTTTTAAAAAGGATTAATTTAGTTCATAATAGAAATATTATTTAGATTTATTTAATTAATATTTAAGTTAGGGGGTGTTAGGGTTAGTGTTAGACTTAGGTTTAGGGGTTAATAATTTTATTACAGTGGCGGCATAGTGGGGGGCAGAATAGGGGTTAATAAATTTATTATAGTGGCGACGGTGTAGGGGGGGCAGGATAGGGGTTAATAAATTTAATATAGGTTGCGGCGGGTCCGGGAGCGGTGGTTTAGGGGTTAATACATATTTTATAGTTGCGGCGGGGTCAGGGAGCGGCGGTTTAGGGGTTAATACATATATTATAGTTGCGGCGGGGTCAGGGAGCGGTGGTTTAGGGGTTAACATGTTTATTATAGCTTGCGGTGGGCTCCGGGAGCGGCGGTTTAGGGGTTAACATGTTTATTATAGCTTGCGGTGGGCTCCGGGAGCGGCGGTTTAGGGGGTAAACACTTTATTTACTTGTGGTGGTGTAGGGGGGACAGATTAGCGGTGTTTAGACTCGGGGTACATGTTAGGGTGTTAGGTGTAGACATCTCCCATAAGAATCAATGGGATGTCTGGCAGCAGCGAACTTGTACTTTCGCTATGGTCAGACTCCCATTGATTCCTATGGGATCCGCCGCCTCCAGGGCGGTGGATTGAAAACCAGGTACGCTGGGCCGGAAAAGTGCCGAGCGTACCTGCTAGTTTTTTGATAACTAGCAAAAGTAGTCAGATTGTGCCGCACTTGTGTGCGGAACATCTGGAGTGACGTAAGAATCGATCTGTGTCGGACTGAGTCCGGCGGATCGAAGCTTACGTCACAAAATTCTACTTTTGCCGGTATCTAGCCTTTGATAACTTAGGTGAATCAGCCTCGCCACAAATACGCTGCAGAATTCCAGCGTATTTGAGGTTGAAGGCTTGATAACTACCCCCCCATTATCTCAACTAGACTAAAGAAAATATTAGGAAACATAATCACCCAGATCAGACAGGATTTATATCTGTTAGAACCTCCCTGAAAAATTTAAGAACAGCTATGACTCTAATAGAATATGCCCAGATGGGTGATAAATTGAAAATTAAACAAAATGATTTTTCCTTAATCATGGTAAACGCTGAAAAGGTGTTTGATTCGATTACCTGGGATCATCTATTCACTACGTTAGATAAATTTGGGTTTTCCAGTAATTTTCTAGATCAAACTTATCTATGATGAACCTATATCTTTTTTAAGTATAAATGGAACTCTATCATC
This sequence comes from Bombina bombina, assembly GCF_027579735.1. NCBI lineage: Eukaryota > Metazoa > Chordata > Amphibia > Anura > Bombinatoridae > Bombina > Bombina bombina. The sequence goes on from NC_069501.1 coordinate 952,114,805, forward strand.
TAGTATAACCTTACAAAAGGGAACCAGACAAGGATGCCCTCTATCGCCATTGTTATTTAACATTGCACTAGAACCTTTGGCAGTACAATGTAGAAAATAATTGGATGGAGTAAGGCTTGGCAAAAGGAAATTTATTCTCTCATTATATGCAGATGATATTCTTTTTTATGGGTGATTAAAACAAAAATATTCCCTGTTTTCTAGATATAATATCGTATAGTACCTTTTCAGGCTATAAAATTAACCTAAGTAAATCGGAAATTCTATGGATTATTAAAAGGAAAGATAGTTTTATAAACAACCCCTTTATTTTAGCAGAAAAGAAAATAAAATATCTGGGAATAATCTTAACTAAAAACTCAGAAGAGTGGTATCACCAGAACTTTACACCAATTTTGGACAAATTTTAATACTCTCTTAGGGTATGGTCAAGGCTACCTCTCACCTTGTCGGCCAAAGTGAATATAATTAAAATTATCATCTTTCCAATGTTAGTATTCCTTCTATAAAATATTCCCATTTTCTTACATAATAAAGACAAATAATTTCAACTCTGCATGCTCCCACTTTTTGTGGGGAAAGGGGAAACCGAGGATTTCATTATCTAAACTATCTCACAGGGGTCTTGCATTCCCAAACATAAAATTCTATAATTGGGCATGTATGTCTAAAGTGGCCTTAGACTGACTTACATAAGCTAATTATATTACACATTATGAAGAAAAGGAGATTATGACTAGACCCTATTCCCTTAAAGCTCTTCTTCATAAATCGAATGAGGCAATATCTAAAAGAGCAATTCCAAAATTTACTTTTCAGAATATAACTCAAGCCTGAACTAAACTATGCAGAACATTAAGGATTGATATTACATACTCAAAATATTTACCGATTAGGGGTAACCCTGATTTTAAACCTGGGCATAACTATAATGTTTTTAAAATATGGGGGCCCATTTATCAAGCTCCATACAGAGCTTGTGGGCCCGTGTTTCTGGTGAGTCTTCAGACTAGCCAGAAACACAAGTTATGAAGCAGCGGTCATAACCCTGTCCGCCTGTTCTGAGCAGGTGGACAGGAATTGCCGGAAATCAATCCAATCAAGTACCATCGGGTTGATTGACAGCTCCCTGCTGGTGGCCCATTGGCCGCGAGTCAGCAGGGGGCGGAGTTGCCCCAGCAGCTCTTGTGAGCTGCTGGTGCAATGCTGAATACGGAGAGCGTATTGCTCTCTGCATTCAGCGAAGTTTTGCGGACCTGATCCGCACTGTCGGATCAGGTCCGCAAGACCTTTCTTAAATAGAGGCCTATGTCTCAGAAAGGCCTAAAATGTATCTCACAAGTAGTAGAACCACAATCTAAAATTATGTATTCATTAAACCATCTGTCTCTGAAATACATTTTAAATAAAAAACAATTCTTTGCTTATTTACAAATAAGGCACTATATATCAAATTTAAATATGAGAGAAAACTCCACGTGGTCCTTGGGACAACTGGACCCTATTATCAACCGTTATCGTATGGGACTCCACTTCATATCTACAATATATAAAACCTTAATAACGCAAGTTGCATCTTCTAATCTGATGCTTCTTCATCAAAAGTGGTTATATGACTTTGTAGACTTAGATTTCGAAGCTTTTAGAGAGAATATTTACTCTGTTATGAAATACACAACATCAATCTCAATAAAGGAGTCACATATGAGGCTAATGCATAGATCTTATATGACCCCAAGTGTGATGTCTCACTGGTGTGTGCGTAGTGTAGTGCTCCTGTAGCTGACCTTATGCATGTATTTTGGTCCTGTCCAAAGCTTCAAAAATTCTGGCATCAAGTTGCTTACTGGATCAATGAGTTTATACCGGTTAAACTAACTATGGATAAGTATCATATCTTTATCCTGGTTAAAGAAGATGCAATTCAGAATACATTTTTAATTAATACGGCCATTCTTATGGCTAAACAAATGACTCTGAGAAAATGGAAGGATAAAAGGCCACCAGGCTTAGTAGAATTTACTCAAAATATGCTATATCAAATAATTATTGACCAACATGAACCAATGATCTATACAGAGGGAAAACTGAGAGCCTTCCTCAATAAATGGGATAAGGTAATATGCTCGCTTCCGCTACCTACTCAAAAGCCGATTCTATTTCCCTTTCGTGCTTCTCCTCTCTTCTTGCTGTTGCTTACTAACAGAATCCTATCCTACACACTTGAGACAAATTGTGTACTAGCGGCACTAGAGGCAACTAATCTCTGGGCTTTCCTTTTTTTTTGTTTTTGTTTTGTTTTGTTGGTTTGGTTTCTGTTGTGTTACGCTGTTATATTTGATTTTTGTGTTGTATTTAAGCTATTTAAGAGAAGATAAAAAGTAGTGAACAATTTCACTTATTTTGGGCTCACTTCTTAAAATATGCTATGTATGTTATGTGGTTATATTATGACATTTTTGAACTGTTAAGACAACAAAAAACCAACACTTGTTTATTTTCTTTTGTAATTTTTTGGAGCTGCATCTCCAATGGAATGTAACCATTTGTTAATCTTTAATAAAAGATGTTGGAAAAGAAAAAAAAAAAAAAAAACCCCTGTAAAGAGACTTTAAGCTGCCAAATAGGATGCTAGTCCAAGGACTTGCAAGGGAGTGTGCATCTGGCATGTGTCTGGCACAGTCGTGTTATTTTCCTATTCAGTTTAAGGAAGGTTACTATGAAATCCCATGAGATTTCAGTGAAATTTCATGAGAATGCAGCAAAGCAATGCATGACCTCAGCACTGCTGATGCTGATTGGCTATTGCTTTTTTTTTTTTCAAATTGCAGCTTGACAGCAGCTGAAGCATAAGGGGGGTAGTTATCAAGCCGTCTACTTTTCTGGCTTCGCCGGCCCAATACGTCCGCCTAAGCTCGCCTACCTTCGCCGCCGCGGACCTTGAATACGTTCGCCTAAGTTATCAAATAAAGCTGTCAAAAAGCCGCGGGGCCATGAGCAGCGGACTGTGACAGTTATCACTCATCCGATCTGGCTGCCCTTCGGCTTTTTCCCAGCTTTATTGCTAGCCTGTCACTAAGCACTCACACTAAACTACACTGTTCTACCCCCTATACCGGCGCCCCCGGAGCCCCCCGCAACTAAATAAAGTTACTAACCCCTAAACCGCCGCTCCTAGACCCCGCCGCAACTCTTATAAATGTATTAACCCCTAAACCGCCGCTCCTAGACCCCGCCGCAAGTCTTATAAATGTATTAACCCCTAAACCGCCGCTCCCGGACACCGCTGCCACCTACAGTATACCTAGTAACCCCTATCCTGCCCCCCCTACACCGTCGCCCTCTATAATAAAATTATTAACCCCTATCCTGCCCCCCCTACACCGTCGTCACCTATAATAAATTTATTAACCCCTATCCTGCCCCCCACTACGCCGCCGCCACTGTAATAAAATTATTAACCCCTAAACCTAAGTCTAACCCTAACCCTAACGCTCCCCTAACTTAAATATTAATTAAATAAATCTAAATAAATTAACTCTTATTAACTAAATGAATCCTATTTAAAACTAAATACTTACCTTTAAAATAAACCCTAATATAGCTACAATATAAATAATAATTATATTCTAGCTATCTTAGGATTTATATTTATTTTACAGGTAACTTTCAATTTATTTTAACCATGTCCAATAACTATTAAATAGTTATTAACTATTTAATAGCTTACCTAGCTAAAATAAAGAGAAATGTACCTGTGAAATAAATCCTAACCTAAGTTACAATTACACCTAACACTACACTATACTTTAATAAATTATTCCTATTTAAAAATAAATACTTGCCTGTAAAATAAACCCTAAGATAGCTACAATGTAATTAATAATTATATTATAGCTATCTTAGGATTTATATTTATTTTACAGGTAACTTTGTATTTATTTTAGCTAGTTAGAATAGTTATTAAATAGTCATTAACTATTTAATAACTACCTAGCTAAAAGAAATACAAAATTACCTGTAAAATAAATCCTAACCTAAGTTACAATTAAACCTAATACTACACTATCATTAAATTAACTAAATAAACTACATACAAATAACTACAATGAAATACAATTGCATAAACTAACTAAAGTACAAAAAATAAAAAAGCTAAGTTACAAAAAATAAAAAAATAAGTTACAAACATGTTAAAAATATTACAATTTTAAGCTACTTACACCTAATCTAAGCCCCCTAATAAAATAACAAACCCCCCCAAAATAAAAAAAATCCCTACCCTATTCTAAATTAAATAAATTTCAAAGCTCTTTTACCTTACCAGCCCTTAAAAGGGCCTTTTGTGGGGGCATGCCCCAAAAAGTTCAGCTCTTTTGCCTGTAAAAGAAAAATACAACCCCCTCAACATTAAAACCCACCACCCACATACCCCTAATCTAACCCAAACCCCCCTTACAAAAACCTAACACTAATCCCCTGAAGATCATCCTACCTTGAGTCGTCTTCACTCAGCCGAGCCACCGATGGAACTGAAGAGGACATCCGGAGCGGAAGAAGTTAATCCTCCAAGCGCCGCTGAAGAAATCTTCCATCCGATGAAGTCATCATCCAGGCGGCGCTGAAGAAGTCTTCGATCCGGCCGATGTCATCTTCAAAGAGGCGCTGAAGAGGTCTTCTATCCGGGCGAAGTCATCTTCCAAGCCGGGTCTTGAATCTTCCTTCCGCCGACGCGGAACCACCTTCTTCACCGACGGACTACGACGAATGACGGCTCCTTTAAGGGACGTCATCCAAGATGGCGTCCCCTCAATTCCGATTGGCTGATAGGATTCTATCAGCCAATCGGAATTAAGGTAGGAAAATCTGATTGGCTGATGGAATCAGCCAATCAGATTCAAGTTCAATCCGATTGGCTGATCCAATCAGCCAATCAGATTGAGCTCGCATTCTATTGGCTGATCGGAACAGCCAATAGAATGCGAGCTCAATCTGATTGGCTGATTCCATCAGCCAATCAGATTTTTCCTACCTTAATTCCGATTGGCTGATAGAATCCTATCAGCCAATCGGAATTGAGGGGACGCCATCTTGGATGACGTCCCTTAAAGGAGCCGTCATTCGTCGTAGTCCGTCGGTGAAGAAGGTGGTTCCGCGTCGGCGGAAGGAAGATTCAAGACCCGGCTTGGAAGATGACTTCGCCCGGATAGAAGACCTCTTCAGCGCCTCTTTGAAGATGACATCGGCCGGATCGAAGACTTCTTCAGCGCCGCATGGATGATGACTTCATCGGATGGAAGATTTCTTCAGCGCCGCTTGGAGGATTAACTTCTTCCGCTCCGGATGTCCTCTTCAGTTCCATCGGTGGCTCGGCTGAGTGAAGACGACTCAAGGTAGGATGATCTTCAGGGGATTAGTGTTAGGTTTTTGTAAGGGGGGTTTGGGTTAGATTAGGGGTATGTGGGTGGTGGGTTTTAATGTTGGGGGGGGGTTGTATTTTTCTTTTACAGGCAAAAGAGCTGAACTTTTTGGGGCATGCCCCCACAAATGGCCCTTTTAAGGGCTGGTAAGGTAAAAGAGCTTTGAAATTTATTTAATTTAGAATAGGGTAGGGAATTTTTTTATTTTGGGGGGTTTGTTATTTTATTAGGGGGCTTAGATTAGGTGTAAGTAGCTTAGAATTGTTGTAATATTTTTAACATGTTTGTAACTTATTTTTTTATTTTTTGTAACAGCTTTTTTTATTTTTTGTACTTTAGTTAGTTTATGTAATTGTATTTAATTGTAGTTATTTGTATGTAGTTTATTTAGTTAATTTAATGATAGTGTAGTATTAGGTTTAATTGTAACTTAGGTTAGGATTTATTTTACAGGTAATTTTGTATTTCTTTTAGCTAGGTAGTTATTAAATAGTTAATAACTATTTAATAACTATTCTAACTAGCTAAAATAAATACAAAGTTACCTGTAAAATAAATATAAATCCTAAGATAGCTAGAATATAATTATTATTTATATTGTAGCTATATTAGGGTTTATTTTAAAGGTAAGTATTTAGTTTTAAATAGGATTCATTTAGTTAATAAGAGTTAATTTATTTAGATTTATTTAATTAATATTTAAGTTAGGGGGGCGTTAGGGTTAGGGTTAGACTTAGGTTTAGGGGTTAATAATTTTATTACAGTGGCGGCGGCGTAGTGGGGGGCAGGATAGGGGTTAATAAATTTATTATAGGTGGCGACGGTGTAGGGGGGGCAGATTAGGGGTTAATAAATGTATTATAGGTGGCGACGGTGTAGGGGGGCAGGATAGGGGTTAATACATTTAATATAGGTTGCGGCAGGTTCAGGGAGCGGCGGTTTAGGGGTTAATACATTTATTATAGTTGCGGTGGGCTCCGGGAGCGGCGGTTTAGGGGTTAATATGTATAGAGTAGCTTGCGGTGGGCTCCGGGAGCGGCGGTTTAGGGGGTAATAACTTTATTTAGTTGCGGCGGTATAGGGGGGGTCAGATTAGCGGTGTTTAGACTCGGGGTACATGTTAGGGTGTTAGGTGTAGACAGCTCCCATAGGAATCAATGGGATGTCTGTCAGCAGCGAACATGAACTTTCGCTATGGTCAGACTCCCATTGATTCCTATGGGATCCGCCGCCTCCAGGCTGGCGCTTTGAAAACCAGGTACGCTGGGCCGTAAAAGTGCCGAGCGTACCTGCTAGTTTTTTGATAACTAGCAAAAGTAGTGAGATTGTGCCGCACTTGTGTGCGGAACATCTGGAGTGACGTAAGAATCGATCTGTGTCGGACTGAGTCCGGCGGATCGAAGTTTACGTCACAAAATTCTACTTTTGCCGGTCTCGAGCCTTTGATAACTAAGGCGAATCAGCCGCGCCACAAATACGCTGCGGAATTCCAGCGTATTTGAGGTTGACGGCTTGATAACTAGGCCCCTAACTGTTCACAGAGCACTTACTCTGTTGAGCTGAAGAAATGTTGAGGAAAAATATTTTCCCTTTTTGACATAGAGATGTTCAGGTGATATTTCATGTCAGCTTTTTACATTTTTGCTGCATCACTTTCAAGCGATTTAGCATTTAAGTATAATGTCCCTTTAAGTTGAACTTATTTACCAAAAATGAAGTTTTTGTATTTTTAACTTAGGATTGTTGTTAGATTTTAAGAGAGGCCGATAGCAATAGATCATGCTGAAGCTAATGCTACTGCTAGTGATCAACATCTTATTGGCAAAGGAGCCTGTTTTTTGAAGAAACGATGCTGCCACTGTTTGTTAAACACTAACAATACTTGAAGCGTGCACTTTGTAATCAGAAGTGTCACTGTGCTTTACACCCCATGCTAATAATACACAGCATTATAGTACCCTGCATACAATGCAGCATTTCCTTTCTTTGTTATGACAGAATGTAGTTAAAGAAGCAAGTTATGAAGTGAAGTAGAACTGGTGAGCCGAATAATATGTAAGTGATTTATTCTCGCACTGTTGGCTTTATAAAAAATAATATATAGAGCAAATTTATCTTACTGCATCAGTACTGGTAGTGCTCATTGTAAAAAAAAAAAAAAGATCATTAAAACTGTATTTGCCATCAATGCTACAAAATCAAATAAATAACAATACACATTAAGAACATTGCTGAAAACACATTTTTTTAAAAAAATGAACCCATTCTATCCAATAACAAAAATTGCAATTTATACAAAGCTAGTTATATTTAACTAATGTAATGAATTAGAAAGCTAACTCCTGATTGGACAGAATCTTACCCACACAAATTTCTGTGAATGTTTACTCTTAAAAAAACAATATGCCCTCCCCCCTTCAATGGGTCTCTTACGGCTAGATTTGGAGTTTTGTCGGTAACGACCCGAAAAACTAACGCCGGCTTTTTTCTGGCCGCACCATAAAAATAACTCTGGTATTGAGAGTCCACATAAAGGCTGCGTTAGGCTCCAAAAAAGGAGCGTAGAGCATTTTTAACGCAGCTTCAAATCTCAATACCAGAGTTGCTTACGCAAGCGGCCAGCCTCAAAAACGTGCTCGTGCACGATTCTCCCATAGGAAACAATGGGGCTGTTTGAGCTAAAAAAAACCTAACACCTGCAAAAAAGCTGTGTTCAGCTCTTAACGCAGCCCCATTGTTTGCTATGGGGAAACACTTCCTACGTCTGCACCTAACACTCTAACATGTACCCCGAGTCTAAATACCCCTAACCTTACACTTATTAACCCCTAATCTGCCGCCCCCGCTATCGCTGACACCTGCATTTTATTTTTAACCCCTAATCTGCCGCTCCGTAAACCGCCGCTATTTACATTATCCCTATGTACCCCTAATCTGCTGCCCCTAACACGCCGACCCCTATATTATATTTATTAACCCCTAATCTGCCCCCCTCAACGTCGCCTCCACCTGCCTACACTTATTAACCCCTAATCTGCCGAGCGGACCGCACCGCTGTTATAATAAAGTTATTAACCCCTAATCCGCCTCACTAACCCTATAATAAATAGTATTAACCCCTAATCTGCCCTCCCTAACATCGCTGACACCTAACTTCAATTATTAACCCCTAATCTGCCGACCGGAGCTCACCGCTATTCTAATAAATGGATTAACCCCTAAAGCTAAGTCTAACACTAACACCCCCCTAAATTAAATATAATTTTAATCTAACGAAATTAATTAACTCTTATTAAATAAATTATTCCTATTTAAAGCTAAATACTTACCTGTAAAATAAACCCTAATATAGCTACAATATAAATAATAATTATAATGTAGCTATTTTAGGATTTATATTTATTTTACAGGCAACTTTGTAATTATTTTAACCAGGTACAATAGCTATTAAATAGTTAAGAACTATTTAATAGTTACCTAGTTAAAATAATTACAAAATTACCTGTAAAATAAATCCTAACCTAATTAAACCTAACTTTATACTATCATTAAATTAATTAAATAAAATACCTACAATTAAACCTAACACTACACTATCAATACATTAATTAAATACAATATCTACAAATAACTACAATGAAATAAACTAACTAAAGTACAAAAAATAAAAAAGAACTAAGTTACAAAAAATAAAAAAATATCTACAAACATAAGAAAAATATTACAACAATTTTAAACTAATTACACCTACTCTAAGCCCCCTAATACACCTACTCTAAGCCCCCTAATAAAACAACAAAGCCCCCCAAAATAAAAAATGCCCTACCCTATTCTAAATTACTAACGTTAAAAGCTCTTTTACCTTACCAGCCCTGAACAGGGCCCTTTGCGGGGCATGCCCCAAGAAGTTCAGCTCTTTTGCCTGTAAAAAAAAAACATACAATACCCCCCCCAACATTACAACCCACCACCCACATACCCCTAATCTAACCCAAACCCCCCTTAAATAAACCTAACACTAAGCCCCTGAAGATCATCCTACCTTGTCTTCACCTCACCAGGTATCACCGATCCATCCTGGCTCCAAAATCTTCATCCAACCCAAGCGGGGGTTGGCGATCCATCATCCGGTGGCTGAAGAGGTCCAGAAGAGGCTCCAAAGTCTTCATCCTATCCGGGAAGAAGAGGCGATCCGGACCGGCAACCATCTTGATCCAAGCGGCATCTTCTATCTTCATCCGATGACGACCGGCTCCATCCTGAAGACCTCCACCGCAGACCCATCTTCTTCCGGCGACGTCCAACTGAAGAATGACGGTTCCTTTAAGGGACGTCATCCAAGATGGCGTCCCTCGAATTCCGATTGGCTGATCAGCCAATCAGATTAAGCTCGCATTCTATTGGCTGTTCCGATCAGCCAATAGACGGCGTGACACTGCCGTATCCGGTATGTGGAATAGTACCTGGGGAGCTGGGGGAGTGCCGTTGATGTGGAGCAAGACGCAGCAGCAGAAGAGGACTCAGCCGAGGAAGAGGTTATGGAAGAGGATGGAGTAGCAGGAGTAGAGGAGGTGGCAGCATTCCTGCCTGCAAGTCATGGCGGTGTCACCAACTCCTCTGCAGAGCCACGCATTCCATGCTTGGCAGCCGTCAGCAGGTTTACCCAATGTGCAGTGAAGGTGATATAACTGCCCTGACCATGCTTTGCAGACCAGCTATCAGTGGTCAGATGGACCCTTGCCCCAACACTGTGTGCCAGACATGCCATTACTTCCTTTCGCACAATCGAGTACAGGTTTGGGATTGCCTTTTGTGCAAAGAAATTTCGGCCGGGTACCTTCCACTGCGGTGTCCCAATAGCTATACATTTTTTGAACGCCTCAGACTCCACCAGCTTGTATGGTAAAAGCTGGTGGGCTAAGAGTTCAGACAAGCCAGCTGTCAGATGCCGGGCAAGGGGGTGACTTTTGGGACATTGGCTTCTTACGCTCAAACATGTCCTTGACAGACACCTGACTGTGGGCAGATGAGCAGGAACTGCTACGGAAGAGAGACGGAGTGGCGGATTGTTGAGAGGGGGCAAGGAGGACAGCAGTGGTTGACGTGGCTGAAGATGCTGGACCAGGAGGAGGAAGGCGGCTTTGAGTTTCACAGTCAAAGTTTTTTTTTTAAATTTACACTACTGTTACAACAGATATGAGTGGTGGCACTTAGCAAGTGGGCCTGGCACACACGCTGGCAGGCAGGCAACTGCAATTAGATTACACTAGCAGACTGATGTTTCACAGTCAACAAAGTTTTTTTTTTTTAAATTTACATTACTGTTACAACAGATATGAGTGGTGGCACTAGTTGGCAAGTGGGCCTGGCACACACGCTGGCAGGCAGGCAACTGCTATTAGATTACACTAGCAGACTGATGTTTCACAGTCAAAAAAGTTTTTTTTTTTAAATTTACACTACTGTTACAACAGATATGAGTGGTGGTACTGCAGGCAGGCAACTGCAATTAGATTACACTAGCAGACTGATGTTTCACAGTCAAAATTACACAGGCAAAAAAAATTATGTTCTAGCCCTAAAAATGGCTTTTTGGGGTGCTGTCCTTACAGCAGAGATCAGATGAGTCCTTCAGGACTGTAGTGGACACTGAATACACTAGCCTAGCTATCAATTTCCCTATAAAATCAGCAGCAGCTACACTATCCCTCCTCTCAGTAAGAATGCAGGATCAGAATGAATCTAAAATGGCTGCTGTTCAGGAGCTGGGAGGGTCTGGGAGGGAGTGTCTGCTGCTGATTGGCTGAAATGTGTCTGCAGACTGTGAGATACAGGGTCAAAGTTTACTCAATGATGACGAATAGGGGGCGGATAAAACATCGCATATGTTCGCCCGCCGCTGCGAACGCGAACAAACTATGTTCGCCGGGAACTATTCGCCGGCGAACAATTCACGACATCACTACCTATCTCCCCTTCCAGAAGTTCTGTTTATTGCTGCTGTTAATTGTTTGTTCTGCATATATTTTTTGAAAATATTTATAGAAACTATCCTTAATCTCAGTGAGATTTGTACATCTTTTCCCATTACTTGTAATAGCACTGATACAAGTTTTCTTTTTCCTGCGTTGATTTTCTAACAGAGCCAGCCACCTCATAGTTTTACCATTGAAACTGAGAAAAGTTGCCTTTTTCCTTATATCTTGCTGCTGCATCTTATGATTAAGAAAACAATTTCTTTCTATCTTACTTTCTTGGTACTTTTTCCAAAACTTTATAGTTGGGTTTTCAATATATCTTCTGTAACTATTTCTAAGAGTATTGGACAATTGTTGTTCTCTAATCTCTAGCTTTTAATTTTTTACTTCTTCTCATAAGCCAGTCTTTTATTTCTCCTTGATAAAATGCCTTTGCTGTTTCCCAAAATATCTCTGGCTTCTCTCTATATGTCCTATTAAAGTTAGAGAACTCATTCCACTTCCCTCTCATCCAGTTTTGAAAGTCTATCGGCTAGATTTAGAGTTTGGCGGCCAAAGGGGTGCGTTAACTACGCATGCTTTTTTCCCCCCGCACCTTTTAAATACCGCTGGTATTTAGAGTTCACAGAATGGCTGGGTTTTCAGTGCGTTAGGCTCCAAAAAGGGAGCGTAGAGCATAATTTAACGCCACTGCAACTCTCGATACCAGCGGTGCTTACGGACGCGGCCAGCTTCAAAAACGTGCTTGTGCGGCTTCTACTCATGTGTTCATCCCATCGGCGTTTGTGATGTGAGATCATGTGCCTTCGCAAAGCAGTTGTACCTAGGTGGGTGTTGGAATTCCCACAACTCAGTTTCTTTTGGCACAGGTTGCAAATGGCATTGCTGTTGTCAGAGGCAGACACACAAATAAAATGCCACACTGCTGAGCTCTGCGATGACAGCATTCTGGTGGTGGCAACAGCATGCGTTGATTGGTGTGCTGTCTGGCTGACCCCGGGTGCCGATGCATGCTGTCTGACTGTGCCACTAGCTCCTTGCGATGACCTCCCCCTGCTTCCAACTCGTCTCCTCCTCCTCCTCTCTGTCTCCCCATCTGAACTTTCCCCCTCTTCTTCTTCTCTTCTAGCGGGCACCCACGTAACATCCACGGATGCATGATCATCAACCGCTTCACTTGTATCTGACAAATCAACAAAGGAAGCAGCAGCGGGTACAACATCATCATCATCACACCGTACGTCCATGTCTGTAATGCTGCCTGACTGAGACATATCACTGTTATCTACATCCTCTGTCAATGATGGTTGCGCATCACTCATTTCTTCAAACTGATGTGTCAATAACTCCTCTGACAGATCAAGTGAAGCGGCTGTGGTGCTAGTGTTGGTGGTGGTGGCAGGCGGGTGAGTGGTCACTTGAGAGGTGCCCGAAGCTAAGCTGGAGGAGGATGGTGCGTCAAGATTCCGAGCGGAAGCTGTAGAAGATTGGGTGTCCTGTGTTAGCCAATCAACTAGGTCCTTCCTACGAACTTTTCACTTTCATGGTACGTGGCCTCTGAACACTGGGCATTATTCTAGGGTCAAAGGGAATCACAGCACCACGACGGCACCTGCGGGGTGGCCTGCCTCTGCCTGACACAAAAAAGCAGACTGATGTTTCACAATCCAAAAAGTTTATTTTTTTTTAAATCTACACTTACACTACTATTAAACAATATATGAGTGGTGGCACTGGGCAAGTGGGCACAGTATACGCTGTGAGCCTGACACAAAAAAGCAGACTAATGTTTCACAGTCAAAAAAGTTTATTTTTTTTAAATGTACACTTACACTACTATTAAACAAGATATGAGTGGTGGCACTGGGCAAGTGGGCACAGTATATGCTGTGAGTCTGGCACACACGCTGGCAAGCAGGCAACTGCAATTAGATTACACAAGTAGACTGATGTTTCACAGACAAAAAAGTATTTTTTTAAAAAATTTACACTACTGTTACAACAGATATGAGTGGTGGCACTAGTTGGCAAGTGGGCCTGGCACACACGCTGGCAGGCAGGCAACTGCAATTAGATTACACTAGCAGACTGATGTTTCACAGTCAAAAAAGTTTTTTTTTACAAAATTTACACTACTGTTACAACAGATATTAGTGGTTGCACTAGTTGGCAAGTGGGCCTGGCACACATGCTGGCAGGCAGGCAACTACAATTAGATTACACTAGCAGACTGATGTTTCACAGTCAAAAAAGTTTTTTTTTTTAAATTTACACTACTGTTACAACATATATGAGTGGTAGCGCTAGTTGGCAAGTGAGCCTGGCACACACTGGCAGGCAGGCAGGCAACTGCAATTAGATTACACTAGCAGACTGATGTTTCACAGTCAAAAAAGTTTTATTTTTAAATTTACACTACTGTTACAACAGATATGAGTGGTGGCACTAGTTGGCAAGTGGGCCTGGCACACACGCTGGCAGGCAGGCAACTGCAATTAGATTACACTAGCAGACTGATGTTTCACAGTCAAAAAAGTTTTCTTTTACAAAATTTAAACTACTGTTACAACATATATTAGTGGTTGCACTAGTTGGCAAGTGGGCCTGGCACACACGCTGGCAGGCAGGCAGGCAACTGCAATTAGATTACACTAGCAGACTGATGTTTCAAAGTCAAAAAAGTTTTTTTATTAAATTTACACTACTGTTACAACAAATATGAGTGGTGGCACTAGTTGGCAAGTGGGCCTGGCACACACGCTGGCAGGCAGGCAACTACAATTAGATTACACTAGCAGACTGATGTTTCACAGTCCAAAAAGTTTTTTTTTTTAAATTTACTCTACTGTTACAATAGATATGAGTGGTGGCAATAGTTGGCAAGTGGGCCTGGCACACACGCTAGTAGGCAGGCAACTACAATTATATTACACTAGCAGACAGATGTTTCACAGTCAAAAAAGTTTTTTTTTTTAAATTTACACTACTGTTACAACAGATATGAGTGGTGGCACTAGTTGGCAAGTGGCCTGGCACACACGCTGGCAGGCAGGCAACTGCAATTAGATTACACTAGCAGACTGATGTTTCACAGTCAAAAAAGTTTTTTTTTACAAAATTTACACTACTGTTACAACAGATATTAGTGGTTGCACTAGTTGGCAAGTGGGCCTGGCACACATGCTGGCAGGCAGGCAACTACAATTAGATTACACTAGCAGACTGATGTTTCACAGTCAAAAATTTTTTTTTTTTTAAATTTACACTACTGTTACAACATATATGAGTGGTAGCGCTAGTTGGCAAGTGAGCCTGGCACACACTGGCAGGCAGGCAGGCAACTGCAATTAGATTACACTAGCAGACTGATGTTTCACAGTCAAAAAAGTTTTATTTTTAAATTTACACTACTGTTACAACAGATATGAGTGGTGGCACTAGTTGGCAAGTGGGCCTGGCACACACACTGGCAGGCAGGCAACTGCAATTAGATTACACTAGCAGACTGATGTTTCACAATCAAAAAAGTTTTCTTTTACAAAATTTAAACTACTGTTACAACAGATATTAGTGGTTGCACTAGTTGGCAAGTGGGCCTGGCACACACGCTGGCAGGCAGGCAACTGCAACTAGATTACACTAGCAGACTGATGTCTGATGTTTCAAAATCAAAAAAGTTTTTTTTTTAAATTTACACTACTGTTACAACAAATATGAGTGGTGGCACTAGTTGGCAAGTGGGCCTGGCACACACGCTGGCAGGCAGGCAACTACAATTAGATTACACTAGCAGACTGATGTTTCACAGTCCAAAAAGTTTTTTTTTTTTAAATTTACTCTACTGTTACAACAGATATGAGTGGTGGCAATAGTTGGCAAGTGGGCCTGGCACACACGCTAGTAGGCAGGCAACTACAATTATATTACACTAGCAGACTGATGTTTCACAGTCAAAAAAGTTTTTTTTTTTAAATTTACACTACTGTTACAACAGATATGAGTGGTGGCACTAGTTGGCAAGTGGCCTGGCACACACGCTGGCAGGCAGGCAACTGCAATTAGCTTACACTAGCAGACTGATGTTTCACAGTCAAAAAAGTTTTTTTTTTTTAAAATTTACACTACTGTTACAACAGATATGAGTGGTGGCACTAGTTGACAAGTGAGCCTGGCACACACGCTGGCAGGCAGGCAACTGCAATTAGATTACACTAGAAGACTAATGTTTCACAGTCAAAAAAGTTTTTTTTTAAATTTACACTACTGTTACAACTGATATGAGTGGTGGCACTTACCAAGTGGGCCTGGCACACACGCTGGCAGGCAGGCAACTGCAATTAGATTACACTGGCAGACTGATGTTTCACAGTCAACAAAGTTTTTTTTTTTTAAATTTACACTACTGTTACAACAGATATGAGTGGTGGCACTAGTTGGCAAGTGGGCCTGGCACACACGCTGGCAGGCAGGCAACTGCTATTAGATTACACTAGCAGACTGATGTTTCACAGTCAAAAAAGTTGTTTTTTTTAAATTTACACTACTGTTACAACAGATATGAGTGGTGGCACTGCAGGCAGGCAACTGCAATTAGATTACACTAGCAGACTGATGTTTCACAGTCAAAAAAGTTTTTTTTTTAAAATTTACACTACTGTTACAACATATATGAGTGGTAGCGCTAGTTGGCAAGTGAGCCTGGCACACACTGGCAGGCAGGCAGGCAACTGCAATTAGATTACACTAGCAGACTGATGTTTCACAGTCAAAAAAGTTTTATTTTTAAATTTACACTACTGTTACAACAGATATGAGTGGTGGCACTAGTTGGCAAGTGGGCCTGGCACACACGCTGGCAGGCAGGCAACTGCAATTAGATTACACTAGCAGACTGATGTTTCACAGTCAAAAAAGTTTTCTTTTACAAAATTTAAACTACTGTTACAACAGATATTAGTGGTTGCACTAGTTGGCAAGTGGGCCTGGCACACACGCTGGCAGGCAGGCAACTGCAATTAGATTACACTAGCAGACTGATGTTTCAAAGTCAAAAAAGTTTTTTTTTTAAATTTACACTACTGTTACAACAAATATGAGTGGTGGCACTAGTTGGCAAGTGGGCCTGGCACACACGCTGGCAGGCAGGCAACTACAATTAGATTACACTAGCAGACTGATGTTTTACAGTCCAAAAAGTTGGTTTTTTTTTTAAATTTACTCTACTGTTACAACAGATATGAGTGGTTGCAATAGTTGGCAAGTGGGCCTGGCACACACGCTAGTAGGCAGGCAACTACAATTATATTACACTAGCAGACTGATGTTTCAAAGTCAAAAAAGTTTTTTTTTTTAAATTTACACTACTGTTACAACAGATATGAGTGGTGGCACTAGTTGGCAAGTGGCCTGGCACACACGCTGGCATGCAGGCAACTGCAATTAGCTTACACTAGCAGACTGATGTTTCACAGTCAAAAAAGTTTTTTTTTTTTTAAATTTACACTATTGTTACAACAGATATGAGTGGTGGCACTAGTTGACAAGTGAGCCTGGCACACACGCTGGCAGGCAGGCAACTGCAATTAGATTACACTAGAAGACTGATGTTTCACAGTCAAAAAAGTTTTTTTTAAAATTTACACTACTGTTACAACTGATATGAGTGGTGGCACTTACCAAGTGGGCCTGGCACACACGCTGGCAGGCAGGCAACTGCAATTAGATTACACTAGCAGACTGATGTTTCACAGTCAACAAAGTTTTTTTTTTTTAAATTTACACTACTGTTACAACAGATATGAGTGGTGGCACTAGTTGGCAAGTGGGCCTGGCACACACGCTGGCAGGCAGGCAACTGCTATTAGATTACACTAGCAGACTGATGTTTCACAGTCAAAAAAGTTGTTTTTTTAAATTTACACTACTGTTACAACAGATATGAGTGGTGGCACTGCAGGCAGGCAACTGCAATTAGATTACACTAGCAGGCTGATGTTTCACAGTCAAAATTACACAGGCAAAAAAAATTATGTTCTAGCCCTAAAAAGGGCTTTTTGGGGTGCTGTCCTTACAGCAGAGATCAGATGAGTCCTTCAGGACTGTAGTGGACACTGAATACACTAGCCTAGCTATCAATTTCCCTATAAAATCAGCAGCAGCTACACTATCCCTCCTCTCAGTAAGAATGCAGGATCAGAATGAATCTAAAATGGCTGCTGTTCAGGAGCTGGGAGGGTCTGGGAGGGAGTGTTTCCTGCTGATTGGCTGAAATGTGTCTGCAGACTGTGAGATACAGGGTCAAAGGGGGCGGATCAAACATTGCATATGTTCGCCCGCCGCTGCGAACGCGAACAAGCTATGTTCGCCGGGAACTATTCGCCGGCGAACAATTTGCGACATCACTACCTATCTCCCCTTCCAGAAGTTCTGTTTATTGCTGCTGTTAATTGTTTGTTCTGCATATATTTTTTGAAAATATTTATAGAAACTATCCTTAATCTCAGTGAGATTTGTACATCTTTTCCCATTACTTGTAATAGCACTGATACAAGTTTTCTTTTTCCTGCGTTGATTTTCTAACAGAGCCAGCCACCTCATAGTTTTACCATTGAAACTGAGAAAAGTTGCCTTTTTCCTTATATCTTGCTGCTGCATCTTATGATTAAGAAAACAATTTCTTTCTATCTTACTTTCTTGGTACTTTTTCCAAAACTTTATAGTTGGGTTTTCAATATATCTTCTGTAACTATTTCTAAGAGTATTGGACAATTGTTGTTCTCTAATCTCTAGCTTTTAATTTTTTACTTCTTCTCATAAGCCAGTCTTTTATTTCTCCTTGATAAAACGCCTTTGCTGTTTCCCAAAATATTTCTGGCTTCTCTCTATATATCCTATTAAAGTTAGAGAACTCATTCCACTTCCCTCTCATCCAGTTTTGAAAGTCTATCGGCTAGATTTAGAGTTTGGCGGCCAAAGGGGTGCGTTAGCTACGTGTGCTTTT
This sequence comes from Bombina bombina, assembly GCF_027579735.1. Taxonomy (NCBI): domain Eukaryota; kingdom Metazoa; phylum Chordata; class Amphibia; order Anura; family Bombinatoridae; genus Bombina; species Bombina bombina. Next base: position 952,133,203 of record NC_069501.1, read on the forward strand.
TTTCCCCCGCACCTTTTAAATACTGCTGGTATTTAGAGTTCACAGAATGGCTGGGTTTTCAGTGCGTTAGGCTCCAAAAAGGGAGCGTAGAGCATAATTTAACGCCACTGCAACTCTCGATACCAGCGGTGCTTACGGACGCGGCCAGCTTCAGAAACGTGCTCGTGCACGATTCCCCCATAGAAAACAATGGGGCTGTTTGAGCTGAAAAAAAACCTAACACCTGCAAAAAAGCCGCGTTCAGCTCCTAACGCAGCCCCGTTGTTTCCTATGGGGAAACACTTCCTTTTTTTTTTAAATGCTTTATTTAATTTTTGACAGAAAGAAATAAAAAGTAACAAAAGAGCACATTCGCTCATGTTTGTGCACCGCGCAGGGTAAATCAAGATACATACATAATAAAGAAATAAATTGATGTCAGTATATCATACAGAGCATATAATCTTGTTTACATGCATACTTGTCCAAACAAAAAAAAAAGAAAAAGAAAAGTAAAACTATGACTATTCTGCCGCTTTTCTGGTGCGTAAAAAAAAAAAAAAAATTACCTCTCCCCCGCTATAAGCTCTCAGAACCATGCCACTGGGAACACTTCTCTCAAAATTAGGCCTTCAAAATATTCTGTTTTATGAAACTCTTTAGTAAGAATATACTGTATGGTAAGAGGATATACCTGGATAATTTTGGTCCATTTATTAAAGAATCTTTGAATTTGTTTGCTATGTAATTTAGAGATATTATACTGTTCAAAAATAATCTGTTGTTTTACAGCTTCCAAAAATATAGTGAAAGAGGGGGATTTTCTATGTTTCCAACTTTTTAATAATAGATTGCGGACAATTAATATAATCATATTAATCAGGTCAGCATTATGACCTCCTGCACTTAAGAAAACAATCATTTTTGGGTCAGAAATAGAATACTCCGAGTCCAGCTTATTTAACCAAAAATTAACTTTCTGCCAGAATTGCCACACTTTCGGGCAATACCAAAAACAGTGTAACAAATCTGCCCAAGGCAAAGAACATTTATAGCAAAGGCCCATGCTATCCTGTGACCACTGGGCTAATCTTTTCGGTGAGATATATGCATTATTGAGTAGTTTTAGGTGGGATTCGTGCTAGGAGAAGCGAAGGGGCGCTTCCACCAGCCATTTAATACTTTTTTTAATCGAATCATGATTAATTCCTTCAAAGTATCTCGACCAGTGTGAGATATATTGATCAGAATATAATTGACCCTGCTTAGCCAGTAAGATATTGTATAATAGCGAAATAGAGTGTTTTCCTTGTTTATATAACTTTATATACCCTCCAATTTCTGCAAAGCATTCCGACCAATTTCCGAGCTGTAGTTTCTTATTTAAAAAATTACGTAGCTGTAAATAGGCAAAGAAGTGTTTGTTGGAAAGATTAAATTCATTGACAATGCTTTCAAAGGTTCTTATGTTCGCTTGCTCATCTAAGAGCTGCACTATTTTGGAGAGTCCTTTATTATCCCATTCTCTAAATGGCTTATAAAAACACCCAGGTAGAAACTCAGGATTTCCTCTAATCAATAGAAAAGATGATATATGGAAATTGATCTTAAGCCGAGAGCATAGAAGTTGCCAGGCTTTAACTACATTATAGATACTGGTACACATTTTTATACTATTTGGTAGTTGCACACTAACGCAGTGTAAGATTGTTTTACAAGAAAACGGATTTATAATGGTCTCTTCTAAACTTATATTCGTCAATGCCTTGCCAGCATGCAGCCAGTCTATCCCATAACGTGCCAGGATAGCTAAGTTATATGACTTGATGTCGGGGAAAGCTAAACCGCCATGCTCCTTCTGTTGAGATAGTTTTTTAATCGAAATCATCTGTCTTGACTTATTCCAAAGAAACTTAGCACAGGCCTGGTTAAATATTTTAATATCTTTTGCTTTGATAAATAAAGGGAGATTATTCATTATAAATAATATCTGTGGGAACAGAATATTTTTTATCATTGTAATTTTAGCTGATAGAGAAATTGGAAGTAATGCCCAACGTTGTAATTTGGCTTTAATATTAGTAAAGAAAGGAGTAAAATTAAGTCTGTACCAGCTGTTTGGATCTCTATGTAATATAATCCCAAGATATCTCAAATTCTCGACCTCTTTTATATCATATTGAATCCTACTATCCTTATTTTTATATATCCATAATATCTCAGATTTAAATGTGTTTACCTTATAGCCTGAGATTCTGCTAAATAATTCTAAAGCACCAAATGCTATGGGAATATTTTTATGTGTATGTTTAAAATATAATAATAAGTCGTCTGCATAGAGTGACAAAACTAATTTCTGTTCGCCTATATTTATCCCCTCAAGTTCTTGACGTAGATAAATTGCCAAGGGTTCAATGGCCAGGTTAAATAAAAGGGGGGAAAGTGGGCAGCCCTGACGGGTACCTTTCTCCATTTTAAAAAAAGAAGTTTGGGTATTATTAACCGCTATAGAGGAAATCGGATAATTGTATATAGTTTTAATAAATTCTATCAAATTTCCTGAGAAACCAAATTTTGTCAGGGCCACGTATAAGTGTTCCCATATTATGGAGTCAAATGCCTTCTCCGCGTCAATCATAACCATAGCAATATCATCTTGATATGTTATTTTCTCCTTATTAATTTTATTCCAAAAATATTCTATTAGCATATATGCTTTTCTAATATTTTTAGTAAGTGACCTATTGCACATGAAACCCGCTTGATCTTAATGGATAATTTCTTGGAGTACTTCCTTAAGACGATTCGCTATTATGGATGTTAACAGTTTGTAATCTATATTCAGCAGGGAGATAGGTCTATAGGACCCTAAGTCTGTTACATTTTTATCTTTTTTTGGTATAAGGGTTATGACTGACGCGGAGAAAAACCTTGACATTAATTTTCCCTCCATAAAATATTCATTGAATAAACAAGTTAAAATAAAAACAATTTCTGATTTTAGGATCCTGTAGAACTCAGCCGGTATTTGGTCTGGTCCAGGTGCCTTGCCCAATTTAGTTGCCTCTATCGCTTTTATAACCTCGTCTGGGGAGATAGGCAAATTCATTACCTTCACTTGATCTGCAGTGATCTGTGGACAAGTAATACAGCTCCAAAATGTCTTACTGGCTTCTTTATCTATAGCTTTCGAGGCATATATATTCTTATAGTATCCATAGAAAGCTTTACTAATATCTTCAGTTTGTGTGTAATTTTGACCCTCTACAATCACATTCTCAATTATATTCTTCCGGTTTCTGGCTTTATCTAACCTTGACAGAAGCTTCACTGATTTACCATATCTACCACCATAAGCAGAGTTTACTCTGGCTTCCTGCTTTATCATTTTAGCTAGAAGAAACGAGTCTCTTTCTTGTTTAGCCTTTCTATACTCTAGCCAATATTTCCTTAATGTATTATTTGTATAATTCTGAAGAGCCCTGGCAACGGCTTTTGTTAACTGAATCTCACGAGCTGTGGTCTTTTTTTTTAGCGTAATCATATATAATTTAATCTCTCCCCTTAGATATGCTTTGGCCGCCTCCCAAAATATTTCGTAGTTATTAGCATACTCTTGATTGTTGACACAGTATTCGCGCCATTTATTTTTTATCCATATTTGGAAAAATCCATCATTAATCATATGTTTTGGAAAAAAAAAATTATTTCCCCCCTGTATATACTCATCACGCGCCCCTACCTCCAGTGATATTGTAGCATGATCTGATATTGTAATTTCACCGATATCTGTACATATCTCTTCCTGTAATAAAGCATTTGAGACTAAAAAAAAATCAATGCGCGAGAGAGATCTATGTACCTGAGATTCACAGGTAAAGCTTTTTCCCTCGGGGTGCTGAACCCGCCATATATCATGTAGACTTAGTTCTTCACATATTTGAAAGAATATTTGAGAGTTTTGCATAGGCCTTCTATTCTGTCTGTGGGATAACCTATCTAATGATGGTATAGGGGTAAAGTTAAAGTCTCCAACAAGAATTATATTTGGATCTTCCTTCAACATTAATCTTGCCGTCATGTCACTCCAAAACAGTTGGTCCTTGACATTGGGCCCATAAACGTTACACACTACATATTTTATTTTTTTAATGTCCACTGTTAAAATTATCCATCTATCATTAAAATCTATTTGGCTTTCTTGGATATTATATTCCAAGTCTTTATTAAATAAAAAAGCGACCCCCCGTTTCCTCCTAGTACAATCTGATGCTATTACTTGTCCTACCCAATTACACTTAAGTGTAATCCAATCAGCCAATCAGATTGAGCTCGCATTCTATTGGCTGTTCCGATCAGCCAATAGAATGCGAGCTCAATCTGATTAGCTGATCGGATCAGCCAATCAGATTGAACTTGATTCTGATTGGCTGATTCCATCAACCAATCAGAATTTTCCTACCTTAATTCCGATTGGCTGATAGAATCCTATCAGCCAATCGGAATTCAAGGGACGCCATCTTGGATGACGTCCCTTAAAGGAACCGTCATTCGTCGGGAAGTCGTCGGAAGAAGAGGATGGATCCGCGGTGGAGGTCTTCAAGATGGAGCCGGTCGTCATCGGATGAAGATAGAAGATGCCGCTTGGAAGAAGATGGTTGCCGGTCCGGATCTACTCTTCTACCCGCATAGGATGAAGACTTTGGAGCCTTTTCTGGACCTCTTCAGCCATCGCTTGATAGAAGACTTTAGCCGGATGATGGATGTCTAGCCCCCCCCTTGGGCTTGGATGAAGATTTCGGAGCCTGGAACGATCAGTGATACCTGGCATGGTGAAGACAAGGTAGGAAGATCTTCAGGGGCTTAGTGTTAGGTTTATTTAAGGGGGGTTTGGGTTAGATTAGGGGTATGTGGGTGGTGGGTTGTAATGTTGGGGGGGGTATTGTATGTTTTTTTTATAGGCAAAAGAGCTGAATTCTTTGGGGCATGCCCCGTAAAGGGCCCTTTTAAGGGCTGGTAAGGTAAAAGAGCTTTGAACTTTTGTAATTTAGAATAGGGTAGGGCATTTTTTTATTTTGGGGGTCTTTGTTATTTTATTAGGGGGCTTAGAGTAGGTGTAATTAGTTTAAAATTGTTGTAATATTTTTCTAATGTTTGTAAATATTTTTTTATTTTTTGTAACTTAGTTCTTTTTTATTTTTTGTTCTTTAGTTAGTTTATTTCATTGTATTTATTTGTAGGTATTTTATTTAATTTATTTATTCATAGTGTAGTGTTAGGTTTAATTGTAGTTATTTGTAGGTATTGTATTTAATTAATTTATTGATAGTATAGTGTTTGGTTTAATTGTAGATAATTGTAGGTAGTTTATTTAATTTATTTATTGATAGTGTAGTGTTAGGTTTAATTGTAACTTAGGTTAGGATTTATTTTACAGGTAATTTTGTAATTATTTTAACTATTTTAGCTATTAAATAGTTATTAACTATATAATAGCTATTGTACCTGTTTAAAATAATTAAAAAGTTGCCTGTAAAATAAATATTAATCCTAAAATAGGTACAATATAATTATAATTTATATTGTAGCTATATTAGTATTTATTTTACAGGTAAGTATTTAGCTTTAAATAGGAATAATTTATATAATAAGAGTTAATTTATTTTGTTAGATTTAAATTATATTTAATTTAGGGGGGTGTTAGTGTTAGGGTTAGACTTAGCTTTAGGGGTTAATCCATTTATTAGAGTAGCGGTGAGCTCCAGTCAGCAGATTAGGGGTTAATACTTGAAGTTAGCTGTCGGCGATGTTAGGGAGGGCAGATTAGGGGTTAATACTATTTATTATAGGGTTATTGAGGCGGGAGTGAGGCGGATTAGGGGTTAATACATTTATTATACTAGCGGTGAGCTCCGGTCGGCAGATTAGGGGTTAATTATGGTAGGTAGCTGGCGGCGACGTTGTGGGGGGCAGATTAGGGGTTAATAAATATAATATAGGGGTCGGCTGTGTTAGGGGCAGCAGATTAGGGGTACATAGGGATAACGTAAGTGGCGGCGGTGTACGGAGCGGCAGATTAGGGGTTAAAAAATTTAAATATAGTGGCGGCGATGTGGGGGGACCTCGTTTTAGGGGTACATAGGTAGTTTATGGGTGTTAGTGTACTTTAGAGCACAGTAGTTAAGAGCTTTATAAACCGGTGTTAGCCCAGAAAGCTCTTAACTACTGACTTTTTTCTGCGGCTGGAGTTTTGTCGTTAGATTTCTAACGCTCACTTCAGCCACGACTCTAAATACCGGCGTTAGAAAGATCCCATTGAAAAGATAGGATACGCAATTTACGTAAGGGGATCTGCGGTATGGAAAAGTCGCGGCTGGAAAGTGAGCGTTAGACCCTTTAATGACTGGCTCCAAATACCAGAGGGCGGTAAAAACCAGCGTTAGGAGTCTCTAACGCTGGTTTTGACGGCTACCGCCCTACTCTAAATCTAGCCGTATATTACTTAAAAAAATATCTAGGAAAAAAAAAACATTATTTGAAGGTGTCCCTTTCTGCTCCTTATTATATATTGTGAGGGAAATACTTGTATGACATGATATATATATATATATATATATATATATATATATATATATATATATATATATACTGTATATATATATATATATATATATATATATATATATATATATCATATGTAATAATTTCTTGCTAACCAAAAACATATCTATTCTAGAAAACATTTTGTGAGTTTTAGACTCACAAGTATATGATCTCTGATCTGGATTGTGGACCCCCCAAATATCATTTAGTTTTAATATTTTACAAATTTTGGAGAGTATTTTAGCTTCCTTATTATATTGTCTGCAAAATCTCCTACTCATTCTGTCCAGCTTAGGATACATAGTCACATTGAAGTCCCCAGCCAGAATTAAGAATGACTCAGTGTATATTGTTAGTTTTAATATTACTCTTCTCCAAAATTCCTCATCCAAATAATTTGGTCCATACACATTACATATGGTATATCTTTTTCCAGAAATCTCTATCTGTAAAATCATGAAACTTTCCCCCTCATCCAATTTCTGCGCCAGGATTTTATACTCCAGGTTTTGAAGAGGCATGCAACCCCTTTTTTCCTTCCACTACATGGTTCTGCAATAACTTCTCCCATCCATTTAATTTTTAACTTATTTACTTCCAAACTACTTAGATGTGTTTCCTGTATGATAGCAATGTCAGGTGAGTGTTTTGTAAAGAATTTATGATCCTTTTCCTTTTAATGGGGGAAGTTATGCCTCCTACAATCGATGACACGATATTTAACCCAATCTTACTCATCTATCTTATATAAGAAGGCATACAATATACATTCCAGTTCCCCAAATAGAGTATGCAAAGTGTGCAGGCCCATATCCGGAATAATCAGTAGCAAAGACGAAGGGAGAGGGGAGGGGAAAGAGAAAAAAGAGGGAGAGGCAAAAAAACAAACAAAAAAAAAACAAAACATTTTTTGTAACACCTTAAAAAATGAAATATCCATTCTTTATAAAAAAACTTAAAGGGACACTGAACCCAATTTTTTTCTATTGTGATTCAGATAGAGCATGCAATTTTAAGCAACTTTCTAATTTACTCCTATTATCAAATTCTTTTCATTCTCTTGGTATCTTTATTTGGAATGCAAGAATGTAAGTTTAGATGCCGGCCCATTTTTGGTGAACACACTGTGTTGTTCTTGCTGATTGGTGGGTAAATTCACCTACCAATAAACAAGTGCTTTCCATGGTTCTGAAACAAAAAAATAGCTTAGATGCCTTCTTTTTCAAATAAAGATAGCAAGAGAGAGAAAAATTGATAATAGGAGTAAATTAGAAAGTTGTTTAAAATTGCATGCTCTATTTGAATCACAAAAGAAAAAATTTGGGTTCAGTGTCCCTTTAATACTCTTAAATATAAAACTTTCTTTACAACTGAGCTATATATGTTCATACACATAAACATTCTATTAGTTTCACAGTCAATCTCTGCCTATGTGTGTTAGATAGCTGTTTATTCATATTACAATAAAAACTCATATTAGACTATGAACAAATTCTTTTGCTGTCTGCCTGGACTCAAATATCTTTACTTCTGACTTATAATACACTTGGAGTTTCTCTGGGTAACTCACTGTCGCCTGTATACCCATGTTAATTAGCTGTGTGCATAATGGTGTTAACACTCTTCTTTTCTTAGATGGTGTCTATAGACAAATCTTGAAATAGCGCAATTGTTTCATCATTTATTTTTAGCGGGAATGCTTTTTTGTACTGTCTTAGAATATTAATTTTATCTTGAAAATTAAGAAACTTTCGTCTAGATTACAAGTCTTGCGTTAGGCTTAAAAAGCAGCGTTGTCCGGTCCAAACGCTGCTTTTTAACACCCGCTGGTATTATGAGTCTTGAAGGTACAGGCTCACCGCTCACTTTTTTGTCCAGACTCGGAAATACCGCAAATCCACTTACGTCAATTGCGTATCCTCTTTTTTCAATGGGACTTGCATAGCGCCGGTATTACGAGTCTGCCAAAAAGTGACCGGCAAACCCTCTCCTGTCAATCCTAGTACCACATTTTAAAGTCAGTAGTTAAAACTTTTACACTACAACGCCGTAGCATAAAACTCTTAACTAAAGTGCTAAAAAGTACACTAACACCCATAAACTACCTATTAACCCCTAAACCGAGGCCCCCCCTACATCGCAAACGCTGAAAAAAATGTTTAACCCCTTATCTGCCGAACCGGACATTGCCGCCACTATAATAAATATATTAACCCCTAAACCGCCACACTCCCACCTCGCAAACACTAGCTCAATTTTATTAACATCTAATCTGCCGTCCCTAACATCGCTGACACCTACCTACATTTATTAACCCCTAATCTGCTGCCCCCAATGTTGCTGCCACTATATTAAAGTTATTAACCCCTAAATCTAAGTCTAACCCTAACCCCCCTAACAAATATAATTTAAATAAATATAAATAAAATAACTATAATTAACTAAATTATTCCTATTTAAAACTAAATACTTACCTATAAAATAAACCCTAAGCTAGCTACAATATAACTTATAGTTAGATTGTAGCTTGCTTAGGGTTTATTTTTATTTTACAGGCAAGTTTGTATTTATTTTAACTAGGTAGAATAGTTACTAAAGTAACTATTGATAGATAATAGTTACTACCTAGCTAAAATAAATACAAAACTACCTGTAAAATAAAACCTAAAATAAGTTACAATTACACCTAACACTACCACTATAATTAAATTAATTTCCTAAATTAAATAAAATTATCTAAATTACACACAAAAAACCCTACTAAATTGCACAAAATAATAAAAAAATTACAAGATTTTTAAACTAATTACACCTAACCCCCCTAACAAAATAAAAAAGCCCCACCAAAATAAAAAAAAAAGCCCTACCCTACACTAAATTACAAATAGCTCTTAAAAGGGCATTTTGCGGGGCATTGCCCCAAAGTAATCAACTCTTTTACCTGTAAAAAAAATTACAAATCTCCCCCCAACATTAAAACCCACCACCCACACAATCAACCCTACTCTAAAGCCACCCAATCCCCCCTTAAAAAACCTAACACTCTCAGCCAATCGGAATTAAGGTAGAAAAAATCATATTGGCTGATGCAATCAGCCAATAATATTGAGCTTGCATTCTATTGGCTGATTGAAATAGCCAATAGAATGCCAGCTCAATCCTATTGGCTGATTGCATCAGCCAATAGAATTTTTTCTACCTTAATTCCGATTGGCTGATAGAATTCTATCAATTGAAGGGACGTCTTGGATGACGTCACTTAAATGTACCTTCATTCAGTCGTAGCCGTCGGAAGATTGGACTTGGATTGCACTCCAAGGCAGAAATTTCAAGGCAGAGGGGTTTCCAGATGTGCTGTGCACAAACACATAGGAACTGGGGTGCAGAAAAATGGCAGCATGTGCTCTGGACATATGAGTTAAAATTTTAAATATTTGGCTATTGCATAAGGCAATTTGTTCGCCAAAGGGCTGGAAAGCAGTACAAGAAATAATGTCTTCAAGCAACAGTGAAGAATGGTGTTTTTTTTTGTAAGTTTGAGGCTGTATTTCTGCAAACAGAGATGGGGATTTGGTCAAACTGTATGATCTCCTCAATGCTGAGAAGTACATGCAAATATTTATCCATCATGCAATACCATCAGGGAGGCATCTGATTGGCCCCAAATTTATTCAGCAACACGATAACGACCCCAATCATACTGCCAAAGTCAATAAGAACTATCTTCAGCGAAAGAAAAACAAGGTGTTCTGGAAGTGATGAAGAAGAGAGCCCTGATCTCAACATCACTGAGTCTGCTTGGGATTACATGAAGAGAAAGAAGCAACTGAGGCTCCCTAGATCCACAGAGAACTGTGGTTAGTTTTCCAAGATGTTTAGTACAACCTACCTGCCGAGCCCCTCAAAAATCTGTGTGCAAGTGAACCTGGAAGAATTTGTGCTATTTGGACACACCGGGCCTATCTATCAAGCTCCAGACTCGCCAGAAACAGCAGTTATGAAGCAGCGGTCTAAAGAATGCTGCTCCATAACCCTGTCTGCCTGCTCAGATCGAATATGATCGGGTTGATTGACACCTCCCTGCTGGTGGCCGATTGGCCGCGAGTCAGCAGGGGGCGGCGTTGCACCAGTAGCTCTTGTGAACTGCTGGTGCAATGCTGAATACGGAGAGCGTATTGCTCTCCGCATTCAGCGAGGTCTTGTGGACCTAATCCGCACTGTCGGATCAGGTCCGCAAGACCTGTGATAAATAGAGGCCACCAAATAGGGATTTGATTTAGATTTTTCTTCAGTTCACTAACTTTGCATTTGGTTAGTTGCTAAAAATAAACATTTTTATTTTTGAAAGTATTCTTACTTTACAGTATATATTTGGCAATTTGTTTGTCTTGACAAAAGCTTTGCAATAAAGCCAAAACATTGACCTTTTAAATGGATTAATAAATAAGAATATTTTATCTATGCTATTATTGTAAATCCTTTGAATTAGGATTAATGGATTAAATTAATGGATTAATGGGTGTTAAAGGGTTAAACCATAGCTCTATGTGTCTGTTACTGGCTCAAAAAATATTGAACCTCTGCTCAATATGGGCCAGATTGCAAGTGGCACGCTTTTTTTAGTAATTTTTAATAGTAGATTTAAATAATTTGATTAGGGTTAGGGTTTTCTAATATGTAATATAGTTAATTTAATTGGTAGTTTAATGTAGTTTTAGTATATTAGTTAGGGTAGGTTAATTAATAGTTTAATATAGTTTATTTTAATTCTACAGGTAAGAAAGGGATATTGTAATTTTAATGTAAAGTTAGCGGGTTGTTAGGTTTAGGGGTTAATAGCTTATTTTCGTTTATGGTGATATGGGGGGCTGGCAGTTTAGGGGTTAATAGGTTTAGTTAATGGTAGTGATGTGGGAGGCCAGAGGTTTAGGGGTTAATACGTTTATTTAGTGGCAGCGTAGTCCGGGAGCGGCGGGATAGGGGTTAATAACTTTATTTAGGTGGCGACGGGGTCCGGGAGCAGCAGCATAGGGGTTAATAATTTTATGTAGGTTGTGTCAATGTCAGGGTGGCAGATTAGGGGTGTTTAGACTTGGGGCTTATGTTAGGGTGTTAGGTGTAAACATAACTGGTTTTCTACCATAGATATCAGTGGGATATCTGGCAGCATCGAACATAAGCTTTCGCTGCTTTCAGACTCCTATTGATTCCTATGGCATCTGCGGCCTCCAGGGTGGCAGATTGAAAACGAGGTACGCTGGGCCGGAATAGCCGCAAGCATACCGGTTAACTATTTGACAACTTTGAAAAAGTGTCAAATAGTGCCGAATGTGTATTGGGAACATCTGTAATGACGTAAGCATCAATCTGTGTCGAATTGAGACCGGCGGATCGTATGTTACCTCACAGATTTCAACTTTTGCCGGTCTGTAGGCTTAATAACTTTGTTGCATCAAGCTCGCCACAATTACACTGTGGAAATCCAGTGTATTTGCGATTGACGGCTTGATAAATATCCCCTTAAAAGTGTTCTTCCAGCTGTGTTTGTGTGCAAGTGTAAGTGATGAATAGCGTGCCACTTGTAATCTGGCTCATATTGAGCAGAGGTTCAATATTTTTTGAGCCAGTAACAGACACATAGGTTTAACTCTTTTACACCCATTAATCCATTAATTTAAATCTGTATTTCGAGTAACACACAGAGCATTATTATTGTCATATTACCTGCTCTTCTTCATGCCGTGTGCGTCTTTAATATGGCAATGGCCTTTCAAAGATTTCTGCCATCAAATAGAGGTGACACTGTGTTTTTCATAATATATATACAGGGAGTGCAGAATTATTAGGCAAATGAGTATTTTGACCACATCATCCTCTTTATGCATGTTGTCTTACTCCAAGCTGTATAGGCTCGAAAGCCTACTACCAATTAAGCATATTAGGTGATGTGCATCTCTGTAATGAGAAGGGGTGTGGTCTAATGACATCAACACCGTATATCAGGCGTGCATAATTATTAGGCAACTTCCTTTCCTTTGGCAAAATGGGTCAAAAGAAGGACTTGACAGGCTCAGAAAAGTCAAAAATAGTGAGATATCTTGCAGAGGGATGCAGCACTCTTAAAATTGCAAAGCTTCTGAAGCGTGATCATCGAACAATCAAGAGTTTCATTCAAAATAGTCAACAGGGTCGCAAGAAGCGTGTGGAAAAACCAAGGCGCAAAATAACTGCCCATGAACTTAGAAAAGTCAAGCGTGCAGCTGCCAAGATGCCACTTGCCACCAGTTTGGACATATTTCAGAGCTGCAACATCACTGGAGTGCCCAAAAGCACAAGGTGTGCAATACTCAGAGACATGGCCAAGGTAAGAAAGGTTGAAAGACGACCACCACTGAACAAGACACACAAGCTGAAACGTCAAGAAATATCTCAAGACTGATTTTTCTAAGGTTTTATGGACTGATGAAATGAGAGTGAGTCTTGATGGGCCAGATGGATGGGCCCGTGGCTGGATTGGTAAAGGGCAGAGAGCTCCAGTCCGACTCAGACGCCAGCAAGGTGGAGGTGGAGTACTGGTTTGGGCTGGTATCATCAAAGATGAGCTTGTGGGGCCTTTTCGGGTTGAGGATGGAGTCAAGCTCAACTCCCAGTCCTACTGCCAGTTTCTGGAAGACACCTTCTTCAAGCAGTGGTACAGGAAGAAGTCTGCATCCTTCAAGAAAAACATGATTTTCATGCAGGACAATGCTCCATCACACGAGTCCAAGTACTCCACAGCGTGGCTGGCAAGAAAGGGTATAAAAGAAGAAAATCTAATGACATGGCCTCCTTGTTCACGTGATCTGAACCCCATTGAGAACCTGTGGTCCATCATCAAATGTGAGATTTACAAGGAGGGAAAACAGTACACCTCTCTGAACAGTGTCTGGGAGGCTGTGGTTGCTGCTGCACGCAATGTTGATGGTGAACAGATCAAAACACTGACAGAATCCATGGATGGCAGGCTTTTGAGTGTCCTTGCAAAGAAAGGTGGCTATATTGGTCACTGATTTGTTTTTGTTTTGTTTTTGAATGTCAGAAATGTATATTTGTGAATGTTGAGATGTTATATTGGTTTCACTGGTAAAAATAAATAATTGAAATGGGTATATATTTGTTTTTTGTTAAGTTGCCTAATAATTATGCACAGTAATAGTCACCTGCACACACAGATATCCCCCTAAAATAGCTATAACTAAAAACAAACTAAAAACTACTTCCAAAACTATTCAGCTTTGATATTAATGAGTTTTTTGGGTTCATTGAGAACATGGTTGTTGTTCAATAATAAAATTAATCCTCAAAAATACAACTTGCCTAATAATTCTGCACTGCCTGTATATATATATATATATATATATATATATACACACACATAAACTTGCTTACTGCACATTTCTACAGGGTAAAAAAATAATTACATATTCTTCTGGAGTTTAGAGAATTCAAAGCTACTATATCTACTATTCGACCGTTCATTGAACAAAATACAGTTGCAGATGGTATTAGAATAGACCAGTGAACACTGAACAGTTAGAAAATTAGTTGTTTGCCTTATATTTGCATTCGCTACACTACACTGCAGTGCAGCAAACTAGCTGTAGACTTCTACGTATTGAATAAAAATAATGTTAGCAATCAGAGAGGTTTATAAATGGTCATGAACTTTGAGTTTTTCAAGAAAAGAGGCAATGTTAAAGCATTACTGATTCATTCAAAGCTGTTCACCATATGTTTTCATGTCAGTCTATGCACTCTATAGCTGTATACCATGTGCTTTACCTGCTCTTGAATACACTTTTAATAAATAATGAAACTCACTATATCAAAATGAAGATAAACAAAATGATAATCTGCAATACAGAGAAGATGTTTTTAAATGACAAACAAATCTAAATTATGTAAAAAATGTTATGTAAAAAAACAAATTTATGGGACATGGTCAGAAGGGCCCCTGGGTAGTGATGTTGCGAATAGTTTGCCGGCAAATAGTTCCCGGCGAACATAGCATGTTCGCGTTCGCAGCGGCGGGCGAACATATGCGATGTTCGGTCCACCCATTATTCGTCATCATTGAGTAAACTTTGACCCTGTACCTCACAGTCAGAATACACATTACAGCCAATCAGCAGCAGACCCTCCCTCCCAGACCCTCCCACCTCCTGGACAGCATCCATTTTAGATTCATTCGGAAGCTGCATTCTTAGTGAGAGGAGGGACAGTGTAGCTGCTGCTGATTTAATAGGGAAATCGATAGCTAAGCTAGTATATTCAGTGTCCACTACAGTCCTGAAGGACTCATCTGATATCTGTTGTAAGGACAGCACCCCAAAAAGCCCTTTTTAGGGCTAGAACATCAGTCTGCTTTTTTTTTTTTTCCCTGTGTAATCTAATTGCAGTTGCCTGCCTGCCAGCATGTGTGTCAGGCTCACGGCGTATACTGTGCCCACTTGCCCAGTGCCACCACTCATATCTGGTGTAACAGTAGTGTACATTTAAAAACAACAACACTTTTTTGACTGTGAAATAATAGCAGACAGCTGCCAGTACTACCCAAGATGGCCACCAATAAGGCAGATGGGGAGGGTTAGAGAGCTGTTTTGGGGGGGATCAGGGAGGTTGGGGGCTAAGGGGGGATGCTACACCACAGCATATGTAAATGTGCTAAAAAAAATATATTTTTTTTTAAAAACCCTTTTATTTTAGTACTGACAGACTTGTAGGGTGGGGGAGGGAAGGGAGCTGTTTGGGAGGGATCAGGGGGTCTGATGTGTCAGGTGGGAGGCTGATATCTACACTAAAACTAAAATTAACCCTGCAAGCTCCCTACAAACTACCTAATTAACCCCTTCACTGCTAGCCATAATACACGTGTGATGCACAGCAGCATTTAGCGGCCTTCTAATTACCAGAAAGCAACGCCAAAGTCATATATGTCTGCTATTTCTGAACAAAGGGGATCTCAGAGAAGCATTTACAACCATTTGTGCCATAATTGCACAAGCTGTTTGTAAATAATTTCAGTGAGAAATCTAAAATTACGAAAAAATTTAAGTTTTTTTTAAATTTGATCGCATTTGGCGGTGAAATGGTGGCATTAAATATACCAAAATGGACCTAGATCAATACTTTGGGTTGTCTACTACACTACACTTAAGCTAAAATTAACTCTACAAGCTCCCTACATGCTCCCTAATTAACCCCTTCACTGCTGGGCATAAAACACGTGTGGTGCGCAGTGGCATTTAGCAGCCTTCTAATTACCAAAAAGCAACGCCAAAGCCATATAAGTCTGCTATTTCTGAACAAAGGGGATCCCAGAGAAGCATTTACAACCATTTGTGCCATAATTGCATAAGTTGTTTGTAAATAATTTCTGTGAGAAACCTAAAGTTTGTGAAAAAGTGAACAACTTTTTTTTATTTGATCGCATTTGGCGGTGAAATGGTGGCATGAAATATACCAAAATGGGCCTAGATCAATACTTTGGGATGTCTTCTAAAAAAAAATATATACATGTCAAGGGATATTCAGGTATTCCTGACAGATATCAGGGTTCCAATGTAACTAGTGCTCAAAAAAAGTGGTTTTGAAATAGCAAAGTGCTTCTTGTATTTATTTCCCTATAACTTGCAAAAAAAAACAAAGAACATGTTAACATTGGGTATTTCTAAACTCAGGACAAAATTTAGAAACTATTTAGCAAGGTTGTTTTTTGGTGGTTGTAGATGTGTAACACATTTTGGGGGTCAAATTTAGAAAGTGTGTTTTTTTCCATTTTTTCCTCATATTTTATAATATTTTTAATAATAAATTATAAGATATGATGAAAATAATGGTATCTTTGGGGGGCGGAGCCAGCTAACAGAGTGAATGGATGTACTTCACCGGAGCTCCTCATCTATAATTCTTCAAAGTGAAGTTATTGCTGTAGAAAGAGCCTCCTTTCACACATCAGCTTAATCATTTATTGTACGTCCATTCCCATCCACACACTGAGAACGTTAAATCTGGACTTTGCAGATAAACAGCTCCTAGAGCCAGCGTTAACTGTTATCAGATAGAGGCGCGAATCGCCATTTTGGATCAGCATGGAATCCCTAGACAAATGGGAAGATAAAACTGAATTGCTACTTCAAGCTTACTACTGGGTTTTGAAAAACGACCTGATCGCTATGAGAGACAGGCTGATGGCGTTGCTCCCACACAGCTTACCAATGCAAGACGCATGTGAGCCCAAACCTTACTCTCTTATACAAAGCCCCATAGAAGCAATTTCAGATCCCACAGAGGAACCTACTTCTAGACCTGACATAGCGACACCGCCTGACAGCCTCCAGAGCCACAAATCTGACCTCAGCACGAAGGAGACATCTTCAACGGGCACACTTTGCCTGAATGATACTGGGCTGAAACCTGCTCACACGGAACGGTATGGGGGATCTGGCCGCACCACTCAACAAAGGAATCGTCAGCCACTTACCGGACATTCCTATGTCCCTTATTTTGATACCCAGGATGGCTGCCAGACATGCTACACTTGCGAGTATGTGTATGCTGCATGGATTGGGAATTGCCTTATCGGAGACTGCCCTAACACTGCGCTGTGTCAGAGTGTTGAACGGATTAACAGGGTTCTCTCAAAGGACCCGAATCAGTTTTTGAGCTGGCGGTGGGACGCAGAACAGTTGATTTCCACTGAGTGTGACACACTGATCACTTTCCCTCCTATGTCGATCACACTGAGACCTGCAAGCTCCGCAAAATCCTGGCACCAGAGAGAGCTCCTTTCAGATCCTAGTGACGGGTGTCAGTTGAAAACCGGTATTGGTTAAATGTACAAGAGGTAGCAGAGAGTACTAAGGACTGTGTTCACACCGTTCTCTTCTATCTGCAGTGGAAGTTGCTGTAAACTGAGAGACAGGTTTCACCAAGCTACCTTCGCTATAGAACGTAAACTAGCATTGCTCTCTAAGGACATGTTACTTGTTTTGGGTCTTACTCCTCTGATTTCCAAACGGTTAAGTTTTGTGCGCACAAACACCCACCTATTTTATGTTTTATACCACGCAGTTATACATAAGAATGTATATTATTTAAGCTAGGGTTCTCATGAGATTCCTACATATAAGCTTGTAGTACCTCATTCACGATATAGCAAGGGTACTTCTAGTAAGCTAATACTAAGAAATTGTTTTGCTCTGAGGGAATATGAACAAGTATTTGTCTTTACTTTTTATTTGTTTTCATGTTTGTTTCAGGTATTCACTCACTTAAAATAATGTTTTCACTTTATACCACATACCTTTAGAATTAGATAGTACCTATAATAGCCAGCATACTGTGACACAGCTCGCACTATCAAAGGCAAATGTCTCTTTTTGTATTCTCTGGTCTCTGCAACTGTGAATAATGGTTTAAATTAGATAATGCATTATAATTCCGTACCTTGAATTGCATGAAAAAGATTTTTATGGTTGCTGGGAATGAGAGCTTGAAAAACTCTGAGTATCAGCACCCCTAATGCTGCAAGTAGTAGCGCCCGATCACAGCACCCACTAGCGAATAGCAATATACAACATGTTAGAAGACTTGGCTTATATACATTGTTTGGACTCCCAATACATCTGCTGGATATATTATATAAAAAACAAAAAACAAAACTGGATTAACTCACTATAGCCTCGACTCCCCCCCCCCTCATACTGGGTCCTTTACCCACTTTTCTTTAATCTAAGCGGCTCTTGTCCGCTGTAATCTTTTACCTTCTTTACAGTATATGTATTAGCTATACCCCCCCCCCCCCGTGGCCACAGATCTCATGCACAATTAAACAATCTCACAGCCTTCTGGTTCAATTTATACATCTTGTTTGTCTCAATAAAAAACTTTTTAAAAAAAAAATAAAAAAAATAATGGTATCTTTAGAAAGTCCATTTAGTGGCAAGAAAAACGGTATATAATATGTGTATGTACAGTAAATGAGTAAGAGGAAAATTACAGCTAAACACAAACACCGCAGAAATGTAAAAATAGCCCTGGTCTTTAAGGGAAAGAAATTGAAAAATGGCCTTGGTCCTTAAGGGGTTAAAAAAAAACCTAGAAATTTGACTGTGAAATAATAGCAGTCAGTTTCCTTCACGCGTGTGTGTTTCAGGGCCTGCCAGGGCACAGTGTCACATCAGTGCAACTCATATCTGTTGTAACAGTAGTGTACATTAACAAAAAAAAAAAACAATTTTGACTGTAATAGATTGAATAGCAGTTAGTTGTCTGCAAGCGTGTGTGTCAGGCCTACAGCGTCTACTCTGCCAACTTCTGCCAGTGCACAGTGCCACTCATATCTGTTGTCACAGTAGCATGCACGCATAGTACCACTAATCGGAAGAAAAATGACAGCAGAGGCAGGCCACCTTGCAGGGGCCGTCATGGTTGTGGTGCTGTGATACCCTTTAGCCCTAGAATAATGCCCAGTGTTCAGAGGCCACGTACCCCGAACTCGAAAAGTTCTGAGGACATAGTTGACTGGCTAACACAGGACACCCAATTTTCTACAGCTTCCGCTCGGAACCTTGACGCACCATCCTCCTCCAGCTTAGCTTCGGGCACCTCTCAAGTTACCACTCACCCGCCTGTCTCCACCACCAACACTAGCACCACAGCCGCTTCACTTGATCTGTCAGAGGAGTTATTTACACATCAGTTGGAAGAAATGAGTGATGCGCAACCATTATTGCCAGAGGATGTAGATAACAGGGATATGTCTCAGTCAGGCAGCATTACACACATGGATGTAAGGTGTGATGATGATGATGTTGTACCCGCTGCGGGAGTTTGGTCTGTCACTGTGAAGCGGGCATAACCCTTACACTACCTGATCAATACAACATCATACCTGATGTTTTAAATCACGTTATTCCAAACAATTTAGGAATGTTAGGTGATTTATGCCCTTTATGGATTAAAACCAGACTCTGCATCAACTATGTAATTTTCCATGGGAGTTTTGCCATGGATCCCACTCTGGCATGCCACAGTCCAGGTGTTAGTCCCCTTGAAACAACTTTTCCATCACTATTGTGGCCAGAAAGAGTCCCTGTGGGTTTTAAAATTCGCCTGCCTATTGAAGTCTATGGCAGTTCTCCCGGTTCGCCCGTTCGCGAACATTTATGGAAGTTTGCGTTCGCTGTTCGCGAACCCAAATTTTTATGTTCGCGACATCACTACCCCTGGGCTACCAGGACCACTAACACTATTCCTAGCTGCTCCTTTAAATACAATGCTTGGTTGCAGTGCAAAGGGGGCAGTCAGGCTCTGCTCTTTCTCCACCTTCTTAGCTCTCCTTCTCTAACTACCCATGCGAGATGCAATCACCATGCAGGTCACAACAGCACAAATGAAGCTATGAATGTAAGGGGAAGCAAGATCATGAATCTTGGGTGGGCCTTAATTGGGTATATTACTGGCATAAGAATAGTCTGATGTTGGCCCAATGCTGGTATAAAAGTGTAAAAGGTGGCTGTATAATATATGTAGATTAGAAAAATAAAATATAAATGCATTGTTTCAAACTAAAACAAATGCATCTCTTTGCTTGTAATCATATTTTTTCCATCACTAAATGAGTGAATAACATTGTGCCATCACCCATTTAAGCCAATAAACCATATAACTACCTTATTATTCTGAGACATAATTACTATTTGCTGTTCTCTAGCAACTTTGAATATACCCTGCCCTGTACCACTCCTTTACCAGAATGACATGTCTCCTGCTATACTAATTCCCATTATTACATTTTACGTACTAACCATAATGAGTCATTCACTTTACAGTATGTAGCTGTTGTACAACTTTACACATTATTGTGAGTGACATGCTGTGTATGAAAATCTTCAGAAAGGAAATATTGGAGGGTACATACAATTACCGCTTTTTTTTTTTGTTTTTTTTTTTTATCTTAATGCTCATGAATGTTTAGGTGAAGATTTGTACTGTACACTGACAGCAGTTAATGATGTACTATATATAGAAAAAACCTGTTTTGACATTTGGGAATTATTGAACCTCAGCTAAAGAGTCTACTCAAGAGCAATTGTTTTCAGATTACCTGTTTGGCAATACCTGTGACTAAAAAGTAAAAGTGAAACTCAGCAAAGCTGCAAACCCGCTGAATGCAGCTTTTGTCTAATAAAACCTACACAAGGGTCAAGATTACATATGCGGCATCAAGTGCAAAACTCAGCGTCCCCAATTTTGTGCTGAATCTAGCAATCACATATACGGTGCCGTATACAAGTTACGCGCATATATTTTACCCGATGGTCACAGTTTTTACTCCCATAAAGTAACATAGAACTGGGATCGCCAGTCGGTTTCATATATTCAATGCAAGGACTTACGCGTACAGAATTGAGAAATTTGACTCCATTTTCACCTCGCCACACATAGGCAGGCGCAGCAAGCCTTGTACTGACTAAAAAAGCACCGTAACTCCTTGGAAGCCTTAACACCTAACGCATGCGCAATCACATACATTTAAGCCGCACATATCAAACAGTTAAACCTTGCCTGGCCACTTAATTATTCAAAACACTATTCCCCCTCTGCAATTATGTTAAACCAATCCCAAACAACACAACCTTTCAGTTGGAAGCCTTAAAACACCTGACACACAAAGCACACCCTGATAACCCACCATTTCCTGAGACGTGAGAGGAAGTGTTTGGAGAGGCAAAGTTGTGAGGCACAAGGGGTGCCACATGGACCACCAGCCCCAGGTGTGTCCCCTGTTGCTCCAGCTGCTGCTTCTGCTGCTGATCCTGCTGGTCACGGCATGCTGGTCCTACACAACCTGGGGGACATTGAGCATCAGCAACATGATGTAGTATCTTTACCTGAGGGATTACGGGATTACGTTTTCCAAGAAAACTTCACATGTAAGTGACATGTTCCTAAGCCACTAAGCCATATGGCTCACATTAATTATGATGTATGCCTGTAGCTCACCTAACATTGTATGTGTATATTTCATGTTTTGCATGATTCCATACTGAGGATTCACATTTCATGTAGATTAATTTACAACATCCCATCCCCTTCCCTTAACCCCCCTAATTCCTACATATGTCTGTGTTATTCATGTTTAGATGTCACTGATAATTTCCTATGCTCATGAATGGAAAAACACATCCCCGTGTTCCATAATTATGTATCTAATTTTATAACCATGTATTACATATAAGCCTGTCTGAATTAAATTTGTGCGTGTTACATGGATTAACATCCTCCTATTGAATATCACAACCTGTGCCCTTCATACACAACTATGTCATGTGAGTTATAGTACAATATTATATCATATAGATGATAATATTACTTGTGGTGTAGTGCCACTCTAGAGGGAGTGCAGAATTATTAGGCAAGTTGTATTTTTGAGGATTAATTTTATTATTGAACAACAACCATGTTCTCAATTAACCCAAAAAACTCATTAATATCAAAGCTGAATATTTTTGGAAGTAGTTTTTAGTTTGTTTTTAGTTTTAGCTATTTTAGGGGGATATCTGTGTGTGGAGGTGACTATTACTGTGCATAATTATTAGGCAACTTAACAAAAAACAAATATATTCCCATTTCAATTATTTTTTTTTACCAGTGAAACCAATATAACATCTCAACATTCACAAATATACATTTCTGACATTCAAAAACAAAACAAAAACAAATCAGTGACCAATATAGCCACCTTTCTTTGCAAGGACACTCAAAAGCCTGCCATCCATGGATTCTGTCAGTGTTTTGATCTGTTCACCATCAACATTGCGTGCAGCAGCAACCACAGCCTCCCAGACACTGTTCAGAGAGGTGTACTGTTTTCCCTCCTTGTAAATCTCACATTTGATGATGGACCACAGGTTCTCAATGGGGTTCAGATCAGGTGAACAAGGAGGCCATGTCATTAGATTTTCTTCTTTTATACCCTTTCTTGCCAGCCACGCTGTGGAGTACATGGACTCGTGTGATGGAGCATTGTCCTGCATGAAAATCATGTTTTTCTTGAAGGATGCAGACTTCTTCCTGTACCACTGCTTGAAGAAGGTGTCTTCCAGAAACTGGCAGTAGGACTGGGAGTTGAGCTTGACTCCATCCTCAACCCAAAAAGGCCCCACAAGCTCATCTTTGATGATACCAGCCCAAACCAGTACTCCACCTCCACCTTGCTGGCGTCTGAGTCGGACTGGAGCTCTCTGCCCTTTACCAATCCAGCCACGGGCCCATCCATCTGGCCCATCAAGACTCATTTCATCAGTCCATAAAACCTTAGAAAAATCAGTCTTGAGATATTTCTTGGCCCAGTCTTGACGTTTCAGCTTGTGTGTCTTGTTCAGTGGTGGTCGTCTTTCAGCCTTTCTTACCTTGGCCATGTCTCTGAGTATTGCACACCTTGTGCTTTTGGGCACTCCAGTGATGTTGCAGCTCTGAAATATGGCCAAACTGGTGGCAAGTGGCATCTTGGCAGCTGCACGCTTGACTTTTCTCAGTTCATGGGCAGTTATCTTGCGCCTTGGTTTTTCCACACGCTTCTTGCGACCCTGTTGACTATTTTGAATGAAACGCTTGATTGTTCGATGATCACGCTTCAGAAGCTTTGCAATTTTAAGAGTGCTGCATCCCTCTGCAAGATATCTCACTATTTTTGACTTTTCTGAGCCTGTCAAGTCCTTCTTTTGACCCATTTTGCCAAAGGAAAGGAAGTTGCCTAATAATTATGCACACCTGATATAGGGTGTTGATGTCATTAGACCACACCCCTTCTCATTACAGAGATGCACATCACCTAATATGCTTAATTGGTAGTAGGCTTTCGAGCCTATACAGCTTGGAGTAAGACAACATGCATAAAGAGGATGATGTGGTCAAAATACTCATTTGCCTAATAATTCTGCACTCCCTGTAACATTGGTCATATCATCATTATATTCAATATTAGTGTACTCTAACTCCCATAACATGGATGTGTATGACATTCAAATGGTAAATAACAAAGGACAATGGTTATGGTGAAAGGGAAATATATTTATTTTTTACGCAGGTTTTTAGATGAGGGAGCTGAGGTGCCTGTGGTGGATAACCTTGTCCTCCTTGTTTCTACAGATGCAGGTGTTTCTGCTGGTGTGCTGGTGGCAGATGATACGCTTGAGGCTGTGTCTTGCTGGTGTGTAAAGTGTTCCACCAACACACCAAAAAGTTGATTTTGTTCTCTCCATGTATTGTCCATCTGCATATCAAACTGAGCTCTCATTATCTGTGAATGATTTTGTACAATTGCACTTAACGATGCTGCCATGTCTCTCTGCAGCTCTAGGCTCCATCTGAGGAACCTCTCTGTGCCTCTGTGGCACCTCTCTTTGCTTCTGATGAGCCTCTTCTGGAGTATAATGTATTCTTCATTATGGGCAGAATACAATGCGTCCACAGACTGTTGAGCAACAGGGCTGGCAGTTGTTAGATGGCCACGATGTAGGAGAACAGGTGATGCTGGTGGACGTGCTGTTGCTGGAGGTGGAATAGCTGCTGTTGCTTCTGCTGCTGGAGGTGGAAGAGTTGCTGTTGCTTCTGCTGCTGGAGGTGGAAGAGCTGCTGTGGCTTCTGCTGCTGGAGATGGAAGAGCTGCTGGTTCTTCTGCTGTAGTTGTTTCTATTGCAGCTGCTGCTGTAGTTTCTTCTGCTGATGGTGGAGCTTGTCCTAGAGAAGCAGATGGTGGAGCTCATCCTAGGGAAGCAGATGGTGGAGCTCTCCCAGATTATTCATATTCCCACTGTGGACCAAATAGTCTAAAAGACAGCAGCACTCACCACTTCCAAAATTGCAGAAATCTATTGAAACACCAAGGTGCACCAGATAACAATGTTTCGGACCTCAGTCCTTAATCATGTCAGTACTGAGGACTGAGGTCCGAAACTTTGTTATCTGGTGCACCTTGGTGTTTCAATAATGCAATTTTAGAAGTGGTGAGTGCTGCTGTCTTTTTGGACTGTTTGATTTATTCTTAGGACCCGGTGTGGAGCCCTTGACAGAATTGCACCTTCTTGTCTGTTGTGCTGTTCCTATTTCTGACTGTGACAAGTGTGCGACCACTCAGCCTCTTCAATAGCCACATCCTGTGAGAGTGTCCTTGGTTAATTGCGGTGACTAAGTTGAGACTGTGATTGTGTTGAGGGTGGGGGGGGTGGAATATACCTGGACCCTTTGTGCCCGTGTTGGCTCCCCCTTAAAATCAAAGGGAGTATGGCAATGTTAGTGGCATTACTCCCGGGTCCTGCAGCCAACCATGCTCCTGCCTGGGAGCCCACTGTTCCTGTGGTTGCCTGAAGACTGGTGATCGTGGTGGCATGGCAGAAGGCCCTGATGGATGCACAGAGGGTGCTGTTTGTATCCTTGTCACGGGTGGTTCTGTGGAGGAGTTAATGGATAAGAGGGATAAGTACAGTCAGATATATGTACAGTACATGTGGGTATCCTATTTACATTGATACATGGTTGGACCTATACTGAATCACATGTCAACCTCTATTACATGCATGTGCACATTGTGAGGTAGTCTATGAGTGATTAGTCTAGGATCAGTATACAGGGATGTGTTTCTTACAATTGTTATGTGAACATGTCAATGATGAACTAATGGGTACTCTAATGGACACTATAGTCACCAAATGTACATTAGCTTGATCTAGTCACCAAAAATGGTGTATTAATCTAAATTATTTGGATGCTTTTAGTATCCATTTAAGGCTTACTCTCCATGTGGCGTGGGGCCTGTGTTATTCTGAACATGTTAGTATTGCAATATTCCAGATAACATCATGAATGGCATTGTGTTATGTAGCAGTAATAAGTAGTAATGTTACTCACCAGAAGGATGTTCACCCGTGAGTCACAAGACCCTGGAAGGGCACTAACTGCAGTGGTGCTCAGGGACTTATGGATCATCTCCTACCAGTTGTTGTATGTGACATCTGTTGGCGGGCCACCTCTGGTGGACTGCTTCCTGCCCCATCGTCTCCTTGACACACCTCTTGCAGTCATTCCACCTCTTTTTAAGGCCATCTACAGTCTTCCTCTGCTGGGCCATGCTGTTTACTGCACCTCTAGCCATGCAGTCTTGCATCTCCTGGCACTGTTTTTGCCCTTCTCCTGGCTAAATAGATCACCATAGTTGTCCATGATGGCCTGGACTAGGGCAACCTTTTCCTCAAAGGAGAAGTTTGGACATTTCAGCCTCTCCTCATCTATGGCCACATGGCTTATCTCCTCCTATCTTCCTTTTTGGATCTCCCTCTCCCCACTCCACTTACTCCCTGTCGGGGGGCCCCCTGCTCCTCCTGTCCTCTCCTATCTTCCTCTCCCTGCCAATCCTCTCCCCTCCTCCCCTCTCCCCTTCTCCCTACCTCTCCCTGCCATCCTAACACTATTCACACCACACACACACCCAGTCACTCCCACACAAGTTCAGTCACACACAATCACAACCAAGCACTCAGCCTATCAAACTGTATAAAAAAATAAAAATGTGTAAGGTGTTAGAAAATAAAAGTGTGGTGTATGTGTATATATCTGGATGTAATGTGTGCAATATGTGAAAATATGTGTGTGTCCAAATACTCCTCAATCTACCAATGCGACCTAAGTAACTCTTTTGACTGTGCCTCTCTCTCTTCACTATATAAATCCTCCACTCCTGGGCCAAACACACACAAAAAATGGCAGTTGCACATGGGTTTATATAGGGATTTTGATTGGCATATTTACGTGTCGGTTTATTAATTTCTTTCGGTTTAGATTTTATGTTTGAAATCCTCATTTACGTAAAACTACTCTTTATTGACAACTTACGTGTGCAAAATACTGGCGACGCCAGATATGTGTATTTTCACACATTTTTGAACCTCGCCAGTTTGTCCTACTTACACGAGTATAGCATCTGGTGACGCGGTTTATGTGATTCACCCGATGTGCGAGGTGAACTCACGGGTGACGTGGGTTTCAGCAGTTGCGCTGAAAATTGCGCCGCATATGTAATCTCACCCAGGGTCGTCATCAGGAGGTAAAAGGGGTGACTGGCTTCAGGGGCCCAGTGGGCCAGGGGAGCTTAGGCGACCTGTGGGTCACGCTAATGCCTTTAATTTTTTCCTGGAGGCAGAGTGTTTGAATACAGGAAGCAGGGAAGGGGAGCCCTGGCACCAGGCTACACTAATCAGTAACTTTTCTGGAGTCTGACCGGGACACTTTTTTTTAATTGTGTCAGAGCACAGCGCTACCTTAGAGCAAAGGGAAATAGGGGGCGATTTAACAAGGGCCGAATAGTCCTGAATGTAACTGTTTCCAGGCTCGCCGGAAACAGGAGTTAACTTTAACTTGTACACCTGCCCTGAGGCTGCGGATATCAATCCACCCAATCGCATACGATTGGGTTGTTTGACACCCCCTGCTAGCGGCCGATTGGCCGTGAATCTGCAGGGGGCGGCATTGCACAAGCAGTTCATCAGAACTGCTTGTGCAATGATAAATGCTGACAGCGTATACTGTCAGCATTTACCAATGTGGGACGGTCATAATTGGACCATGTCCGCTCGCACTTAGTTAAATCGGCCTCATAGCCTTTAAACATTGTATATACAGTGGGTATTGAAAAGAATCACCCCCCTTGAAAATAATCACATTTTATTTCTTTGTAGCCGGAAATAAAGACAAGTTTTTGTTTATCCAGTTGTAATTACTCAAGGTTTTGTTTATCCAGTTGTAATTAATCAGTGCAACTTATAACATCCAAGTGAAAGATATAACACCAACATGTCAGGCAAAAATAAAGACAATTCAAAAACAGAGTCACTGAGTTGGAAAAAGGATCACCCCCTTGTGTCAGTATTTTGTTGAACCACTTTTTGCTTTAATTACAGCCTTTAGTCTGTTGGGATATGTCTCTATTAACTTTGCACATCTAGACTGTGCAATATTTGCCCACTTTTCTTTGCAGAACTGCTTCAGTTCCGTTACATTTGATGGTGACCTTTTGTGGACTGCAGTCTTCAAGTCATGCCACAGATATTCAATGGGGTTTAAGTCTGGGCTCTGATTAGGCCATGCAAGGACATTCACTTTTAATTTTTATGCTTCAACCACTATGTGGTCATTTTGCTGTGTGCTTTGGGTCATTGTCATGTTGGAAGGTAAACCTTCTTCCCATTGACAACTTCCTGGCAGAGGGCAGCAGATGTTACTCAAGAATTTGACGGTATTTTGTCCCATAAATTGTTCCTTCTTTCCTGACAAGTGCCCCAGTGCCTGCTACAGAGAAACACCCTCAACAGGATATTACCACCTCCATGCTTTACTGTAGGTATGGTGTTATTTGGATGGTGAGCTGTATTGGATTTCCTTCAGACATATTGTTTGGTGTTAAGGCCAAATAATTACATTTTAGTCTCATCTGACTATAACAGCTTTTTCCATGTGGCCTCAGAATCTCCTAGGTGTGTTATGGCAAAGCTCAGTCATAAATGCATGTGGCCTTTCTTGAGGAATGGCTTTTTTCTTGCAACCCTCCCATACAAGCCACATTTGCTGAGAATTTGTGATATTGTTGTCACATGCACACAATGACTAGTGATGTCACAAACCTAAAAATTTCGGTTCGCGAACGGCGTACTCGAACTTCCGTAAATGTTCGCGAACCGGGCGAACCGCCATTGACTTCAATAGGCAGGCGAACTTTAAAACCCACAAGGACTCTTTCTGGCCACAATAGTGATCGAAATGTTGTTTCAAGGGGACTAACACCTGGACTGTGGCATGCCGGAGGGGGATCCATGGCAAAACTCCCATGGAAAATTACATAGTTGATGCAGAGTCTGGTTTTAACCCATAAAGGGCCTAAATCACCTAACATTCCTAAATTGTTTGGAATAACGTGCTTTAAAACATCAGGTATGATGTTGTATCGATCAGGTAGTGTAAGGGTTACGCCCACTTCACAGTGACAGACCAAACTCCCCGTGTAACGCATCGCAAACAACCGCAAACAGTCCATTTGCACAACCACGAGATAGATAGATTTGATAGATAGATAGATACATTGAAGGCAACTTCAATTAGATTACACTAGCAGACTGATGTTTCACAGTCAAAAAATATTTTTTTTAAAATATTTACACTACTGTTATAACAAATATGATTGGTGGCACTAGTTGGCAAGTGGGCCTGGCACACCCGCTGGGAGGAAGGCAACTGCAATTAGATTACACTAGATGACTGATGTTTCTCAGTCAAAAAAGTTTTTATTTTAAATATTTACAATACTGTTATAACAAATATGATTGGTGGCACTAGTTGGCAAGTGGGTCTGGCACACACGCTGGCAGGCAGGCAACTGCAACTCAATTGCACTTGCAGACTGATGATTCACAGTCAAAAAAGTTTTTATTTAAAATATTTACACTACTGTTATAACAAATAGGATTCGTGGCACTAGTTAGAAAGTGGGCCTGGCACATACGCTGGCAGACAGGCAACTGCAATTAAATAACAATAGCAGACTGATGTAAAAGTTTTTTTTACAAAATTTAAACTAATGTTACACCAGATAGGAGTGGTGGACTGGCACTGAGGATGGAAGTAGGCACAGTATATGCTGGCAGCCTGACACACAAGCTGGCACTAATGGCGGCAACTAAAATTAAATAACACTAGAAGAAAAAAAAAAAGAAAAAAAAATTTACACTAATGTTACACCAGATATAAGTGGTGGAAAAAAGAGCTATTAATCACACTATATGATGTGGGCCTGACACACAGGCCTGATGGAAAATGAAATTAGATTACACTAGCAAAATGATTTAAAAGTTTTTTTTTAATTTACACTAGCAAAATGATTTAAAAGTTTTGTTGTTTAAATTTACACTAATTAAGCAGATATGAGTGGTGGCTGGCACAGAGCAATTAACCACAGTATATGCTGTGTGAGCCTGAGACACAGGCCTGAAAGAAAATGAAATTAGATTACACTAGCAAAATGATTTAAAAGTTTTTTTTTTTAAATTTACAATAATGTTAAGCAGATATGAGTGGCGGCTGCTGGCACAGCAATTAACCACAGTATATGCTGTGTAAGCCTGACACACAGGCCTGATAGAAAATGAAATTAGATTACACTAGCAAAATGATTTAAAAGTTTTGTTGTTTAAATTTACACAAATTAAGCAGATATGAGTGGTGGCTGGCACAGAGCAATTAACCACAGTATATGCTGTGTAAGCCTGACACACAGGCCTGATAGAAAATGAAATTAGATTACAGTAGCAAAATGATTTAAAAGTTTTGTTGTTTAAATTTACACTAATGTTAAGCAGATATCAGTGGTGGCACTAATCACAGTATATGCTGTGAGCCTCACACACAGGCTGAAAGCCAGGCAAATGCAAATAAAATTACAAAAAAAAAAAAAAAAAAAAAAAACGACTGAAGTTCTAGCCCTAAAAAGGGCTTTTTTGGGGTGCTGTCCTTACAGCAGAGATTAGATGAGTCCTTCAGGACTGTAGTGGACACTAAATACACTAGCCTAGCTATCTATTTCCCTATAATGTCAGCAGCAGCAACACTAAACCTCCTCTCACTAAGAAAGCAGGATCGTAATGAATCTAAAATGGCTGCTGCCCAGGAGCTGGGAGGGTCTGTGAGGGAGTGTCTGCTGCTGATTGGCTCAAATGTGTCTGAAGGCTGTGAGATACAGGGTCAAAGTTTCCTCAATGATGACGCATATGTCCGTCCGCAGCGGCGAACGCGAACAAGCTATGTTTGCCGGGAACTGTTCTCCGGCGAACTGTTTGCGACATCACTAACAATGACCACTCTTTGTCATAAACTTCTGCAACTGCTTCAGAGTTGCTGTGGGCCTCTTTGTAGCCTCTCTGACCAGTTTGCTCCTGGATCTTTCATCCAGTTTGGAGCGGCGTCCTGATCCACAGAGGGTCTGTTTACTAAATACCTTCCACTTCTTAATAATATACTTCACTGTGCTTCTAGGCATTGATAAAGCCTTTGATATTTTCTTGTATACATCTCCTGACTTGTCCCTATCCACAACATTATCCTGGAAATCTTTTGACAGTGCCTTGCCAGTTGCCACCCATAGTTGATTGTTTCCTTCAGTTGCACTACCAGCGACTGAGATGCTCCAGTAAAGCTCTTTTCATGCTGAGCTAATCAATATGCCCACAGCTGATCACAGTTGAAGGTCAAATGGCTTTGTGTGTGCCGTTGAGAAGGTGATTAGCTACATCTGATTGAGTTTACAAATAAGGGGGTGATCCTTTTTCCAACTCAGTGATTCTGTTTTTGAATTGTCGTTATTTTTGCCTGACATATTGGTGTTTTATCTTTCACTTGGATGTTATAAGTTGCACTGAGTAATTACAACTGGATAAACTAAAACTTTGTCTATCTTTATTTCAGGCTGCAAAGCAACAAAATGTGATTATTTTCAAGGGGGGTGATTCTTTTGAGTATCCACTGTATATACAATGTTTAAAGGCTATGGGGCCAATTTAACAAAGTGTGAGCGGACATGGTCCGATGTAGTGGATCATGTCCGCCGCATATCGATAAATGCGGACAGCATACGCTCTCAGCATTTATCATTGCACAAGCAGTTCTGCTTGTGCAATTCCAACTGGATAAACAAAAACTGGGTTTGTCTTTATTTCAGGCTGCAAAGCAACAAGATGTGATTATTTTCAAGGAGGTGATTCTTTTCAATACCAACTGTACATGTATCAACATAGTTCCTATAGTTATAATAGGGAGTTTTTTGTTATTTGTCTTTATTAGTCAGGTATAGCGAAGACATGACATAGATGTAAGTGTTCTGTGACAGTTAGCTGGGTATTTCAGGGGAGTAACCTGCATTTTACTTAGAATAAATCGCCAGTAGAGCAATATATTCCAAGGGCAGCCCTGCACCTTAGGTATAGGGTGTCAGCCATGTTTGTCTCACTACATTTTCAGTGGCGAGAATTTACATTGTGAGTCAGGTAGAGTACGTATAGTTAACAGTTAGGTTAGGTGTGTATTATTTCAAGTGTTTCTACACAGAAACCGTGTTTAGTTTCAGGGAATGCACTGTCTGTTCTGTGTAGGAACACTTCAAATAAGCCCCCCACACGCTAAATGTGCGAAAAGAGATATTGGCTGAGTTTCTCAGAAGCCACAATCCCTATTATTTCCTATGGGAGACACATCCCCAGTCACCGGCACTTTGCAGGTCCACCCGGTTTTTCATAATATATCGACAGACTGGCAGAAAGGCTGTTTCTCGCCAGTCTGTCAATGCTTTGAATTGCGGGGCTTGCGTGTCTGTGTATATGTGTTAGTGTTTGTGTGTGTGTGTTAGGGCCTGTTTGTATGTGTGTGTCTATGTTATTGTATCTGTATCTGAATGTGTGTTTGTATTAGTGTGTATCTTCGTTAGCGTCTATGTCTGTTTTAGTGTGTGTATTTATTAATGTGTGTCCGTGTAGTGTCTGTGTGTGTGTCTTTGTTAATGTCTGTGCGTGTCTGTCTGTGTTAGTATTTTTCTGTGTTACTGTGTGTGTGTGTGTCTTTGTTAGTTAGTGTGTGTTAGTGTAAGTTTGTACTTCTAGGGTTTGTGTGCGCACACATTTTAGTTACTTACCTGATCCAAAAATCCATGGGGGGAGGGGATCCCGATAAATTCTTTAGTAAAGGGACAAAAAGTTCTAGTGGTGGACCTGGCTATACATAACCCGAAAGTACCTGATTAACACATAGTTATTTATTGTGACAGATATTAATATTATTATCAGGGATATCTGCAGAATTTTTTTTCAGATTGGCAAAAAACATAATGCAACAAACAATTATAACATCTCATGTCAACATGTACAGATGGAGAGAGTTGCTTGTTGTGCGTGTAAACTGCACATTATTGTAAATATGATGGCTCACTGGCATCAAAAGAGTGACTCAAGTGGGAGTATATTGTCAATACCGTTTCTACAGTTGCATAATTTTTTTTTTTTGGCTGTTTATTTTTTTTTTAAATAATAATTTTATTACGGTAACAAAGTACATAACACAAAAATCAAAATGCAAGAGGGGCGGAGTCAACCGCTGAACTGAGCAGTCACGATTTTTACGTGCCGAAATCAACAAACTTAACTATAATTCTACCTCAAAAAGCCGATAATCCTTCCAGAACCCACGGAATTGAAGCCCAACTGCTTGTGCTGAAACAGGAGGCTGATCTGCACCGCATCGTCTTCTCCACCGGGTACAAAAGCTGAAGCCACGACTATGCCTGGCCATGAGACTCAGGTCTCCATTGGGAAAATGGACCCTCGAACATCACCCCCTGCTTACCCAGGCCATAATCTACCCTGGAGGGTCAGGGCTCCACTTCAGAGGCTCCAGTACATGCCTAAGCACAGACGAGTCCTACAACGGCAGGCAGGGGGCAAGCCGCTTCCACGGAAGTCTGCTAAGAACAAGAAACAGCTTTCCTCTCATGCCCCAGAGAGGGACATCTTAGCATTATCTGGACATAAAGCCTACTCTGAAAAGGCCACAACATTAAGCTACACACACTGGTACAGTTAAGAGCTAAGGCCGCAACTCACTAGGCCTGTCGCCCCCACATGGCATCTGGTATATAGGCCCACTCTGAAATTTAAAGGCCGCAATCCATCAGCGTGAGTCCATCTGCAAGCCCTAAACTAGGAGACATTATAGACACCAGAGATAACCGATCTATCAGACCACAGTCTTATCTACCCACTACTTAAAGAAACACACTAAGCCTTACTTTTGGCCTTGTGCAGAACCTGCTCCCACCATTTCCCACCGGAGGTCTGCCAGTGGGTCATATCCACTTTACCCGCTCCCACAACATCATTAGGTGACAAGCTCCCCTGGGGAGAGGTACTCATACAACTTAAGAGACTTCTCTAGAAAGATGCTGCAGATCAAGATGGGCTAAAAACACCACACAAGAAATGCTGGGCATCCAGGTGGAGAACCATAAATAGAATCAATCATCTCTGAAACAACTGTGTTATTCTTCACTAAGAGCCTATGCTAAGCTAACTTAATTTATGTGACTTTGGATAGGTCCACCATCATTTGGCTATGTCCCAATCTAATAGGAAAAAGAACAAGCCAACAGGGCCACTTAAGAAAACAGTAGTGGAACACTTCAAACATCCCTCCTCTCAGGAAGACACACTCCTAAGCAAGAGAGGCTTCTCTTTGGATGACCAGGTGGCTGAGCATACATTATCATCACAAGACCCAGGGTCTTCTCCAACTAAAAACATGGCTGCTAACATAGTGGACACACTAAATCAACATATGAATCTCCTCCAGGACATTCTAATCAAAGCCATTAAGGGTTTGGCAGCTGAATTACGCAGGGAGAAAGAACTGAGGCCCTAGAGAGGAAGCAGGAGGATCTAGAGGTTGATCACAAAAACTCTCATATACTGAAACTGTCTGATCTGGAGTATAGATCTAGCCAGAAGATGTTACTACCTCTGACCTGGAACAGTTTATAAAGGACATTTGCCTACAATTCCTGACAGACCTGGATGCTCCCAACTTCCTTCTAGACAGAGTTCACCGTACCCTAAGACCTTGTAACATCTTGGCTGATAAACCTAGATAAGTATTAGCCAGAAAATTTACTTCTTTACACACAAATAAAATTTCAGTCTATTGCAGTTTTTCCAAACCTATCCCAATACACGCTACAGAAAAGAGGATCCTTTGCTCCGATTACCCAAACACTTAGACAACACAACATCAAATACTGTTGGGGCTACCCCATCAAGCTCATTGTTAATAGAAATGGAACTTTGCATACAGTGTTTTCTCTCAATTAGGGACTTGACCTACTCAAGGAATGGGATCTGACGGCATCCCCTGCCTACTCATGAAGCTCATCTAAACCTCTACAAGCATCTGCTCCAGAGTGGACACCCCCTCCCACAACGTACAATACTGTTGAGAGATAAGGAAACTCTTTCTGCTAGACAGGACTGCTCTGTTATTTTAACAAACTAACGGCTAGATTTAAAGTTTGGCGTTAGCCGTCAAAACCAGCGTTAGGGGCTCCTAATGCTGGTTTTGGGCTACCACTGGTATTTAGAGTCAGTCAGGAAAGGGTCTAACGCTCACTTTCCAGCCACGACTTTTCCATACCGCAGATCCCCCCTACGCCATTTGCGTATCCTATCTTTTCAATGGGATCTTTCTAACGCCGGTATTTAGAGTCGTGGCTGAAGTGAGTGTTAGAAATCTAACGACAAAACTCCAGCCGCAGCAAAAAGCCAGGAGTTAAGAGCTATCTGGGCTAACGCCGGTTCATAAAGCTCTTAACTACTGTGCTCTAAAGTACACTAACACCCATAAACTACCTATGTACCCCTAAACCGAGGTCCCTCCACATCGCCGCAACTCTATTAAAATGTTTTAACCCCTAATCTGCCGACCGCACACCGCCGCCACCTACGTTATCCCTATGTACCCCTAATCTGCTGCCCCTAACACCGCTGACCCCTATATTATATTTATTAACCCCTAATCTGCCGCTCCCAACGTCGCCTTCACCTACCTACAATTATTAACCCCTAATCTGCCGACCGGACTTCACCGCTACTCTAATAAATGTATTAACCCCTAAAGCTAAGTCTAACCCTAACACTAACACCCCCCTAAATTAAATATAATTTAAATCTAACGAAATAAATAAACACTTACGGCTAGATTTAGAGTTTTGTCGGTAACGACCCGTGTAGCTAACGCTGGCTTTTTTCTGGCCGCACCTTTAAAATAACTCTGGTATTGAGAGTCCACAGAAAGGCTGCGTTAGGCTCCAAAAAAGGAGCGTAGAGCATATTTAACGCAACTTCAACTCTTGATACCAGAGTTGCTTACGGACGCGGCCAGCCTCAAAAACGTGCTTGTGCACGATTCCCCCATAGAAAACAATGGGGCTGTTTGAGCTGAAAAAAAACCTAACACCTGCAAAAAAGCCGCGTTCAGCTCCTAACGCAGCCCCATTGTTGTCTATGGGGAAACACTTCCTATGTCCTATGTCTCCCCAGGTTGGAAAAGAGTGGAACAATCCTCTTTGCCACCAGGAATCTTCTTAAAAGATCTACCCTGGATTCCTGACTACCAAGTAAGTAGATTAAAAATCCATAATGCGGTGATTAACCAGAACCTTGAGTGCTGGAAATCACTTAGACACTATTCTGAGGTGGCTCCCCACCCTTCCCCTATCCACTCGATACCAGGGCTCCTAAGAGGTATCCCAGATTCTCCTGTTTCAGATTGGAGAGAACGGGATATCAATCATATTTTCCAGCTGTACCCCCAGGGCAAAATACAACCTGTTAGTGCTATCATTCTGAACACCCATCACCCCCGAGCTGGCTCCTATTTGAAAAACTCCATTTATACAACTTCCTAGCCGCCTGGGGATTCCCAAAAATGGACTGATTGGGAACAGAGATGGCTATCTGGCTCCAAATTATTCATACCTCTCTCTTGGCATTATAGTCTGATAATTCCAGCGCTACCGAATTTGGCGGTACCCTATTTCCCCCCTCCCCCCTACACTGTGGAATGTTGACAGTTAATGCCTGGTTGAGGCAAGTGGCACGTAACTCTCTTATGTTTACATACTTGGACATTCAATAAATGTTTATTTAATGCTCCACGAGAAGCGTACTTCTATATATCATATAAGAATAAGCAACACACATTCTGAGTGTTTTAAATTTAATCTTTTATTGATGTTTATTGGTTCACAAGTTGTTTAACATACAGTTATACTTGCCTGTAAAATATAAATCTTAAGATAGCTACAATGTAACTATTAGTTATATTGTAGCTAGCTTAGGGTTTATTTTATAGGTAAGTATTTAGTTTTAAATAGGATTAATTTATTTAATTATGTTACATTTATTTTGTTTAATTTAAATTACATTTAAGTTAGTGGGGGGTTAGGGATAGACTTAGGTTTAGGGGTTAATACCTTTAATATAGTTGCGGCGACGTTGGGGGTGGCAGATTAGGGGTCAATAAATGTAAGTAGGTGTCGGCGATGTTAGGGACAGCAGATTAGGGGTTATTAAAATTTAACTAAAATGTAATGAATAAAAATGATCCCAAATGGTTAGAATCAAGTGAGATTTAGTGAAAAAATAAAATAGACAAGTGGAAAAAACCCAAAGACTTACCAATACAGGTCTAGATGATTAAAATCAGGAGGGCCAAAGTTATAGAATAGGAGTGTAAGGAAATAAGAAGTCTAGTGGGGCACTTTTTATAGAAAGTAGTTTCTGCTCATTGGGCGTCTAAAATGTGTAGGGGCCTCCATTTTAAGTAAGTGCAGTATGCGAGCAACCTATAAGGTAATAAGTGCAGTGTGAGGGCAAAAAGGGGGGATGGGAACAGTGTACTATTTCCCTTAGTGTGTGAGAATGGCTAAAAAGAGTTAAAAACCTTGATTGATACTAATCCGAATTAACATAAATGATCCCAAATGGTTAGAATCAAGTAAAGTGTAGTTAAAAAATTAAATAAATAGACAAGGGGAGCTGAGCCTGCAGCTGTTGCAGAAGGTCATGTTTGTTGGGAGCTCCTGACTCAATCTGGATTTTTACGGGATATTTCTTATTTAAAAGTGTTTTGTTAAAGCAGAGTTTATGGGTGAAGTGCCCTGGGAAACCCCCGAAGAGTTAGTGGATGCCTGCTGCAAAGATAGGCTTTCCTATGTTCCTCAACTAAGCAGCATTGGGGCCGACCATGTGGCAGTGAATCTGTGCAGTGGATCTGTTTTCCCAGGCTGCTTGGGCTGCCACACAATACCCCCCCCCCCCCAGGATTCAGTGGATCCTCGGTTATCAGCAGTGAATAAGTGCTGCATAAATCCTATTTGCAAAGGGAATCCGCTTACTGTATCAAAGGTAGTTTATAGCTACCATACCCGAGACCAACTTTCTCATTTGAAAGGGCATAATATGGATGCTTTTATAGCAGTGGACTCATGGGAGCGCACATTAACGACCGCGATCGCGCAATCCTATGAACAGCTACAAAGGGATCTTAGCATGCTATTTTTAGCAGCTGCAGCTCACCATATTGATTCATTCACAGAGTCTACTGAATACTACCAGTCGCCGGACATGGACATCCCTCACTTGAAACCGCCAGTAAAGTCGGAACATCCCCCCCGCTCAAAGCTGCACGGCCCATGCTGCTGCTGCGTCAGTGTCTTACTGCAGGCCCATATGATCCAGAGAGGGGGACAGCAGGTCTGGCTCACATGCCAGCGGGATCGAGCTCTGATGGGAAGACACCAGGTAAAATTCTGCAATTCAGACCCCTAGACTTACAGGTCTGTGGCCAACAAGATACCTTAGCAAGCTTTAATATCAAGGGCAATGATCTTAGACTGCTGGTGATGGGGAGGGCTCCCTGCTCCCTAAAGAAGGAAAATGTAATTGCCCCAAGAGACCTTGATTGCAAAGAACATTATTTACTTCATGATTACTTAGGAGCTATAGCGAATCTGATTTCCCAGCTGGACATCTTTCATACATGCAACAGGTTGGGTGTCGGGTAATACGGACAGCGGATGTGGGATTCCAGCTGTCCAGCCTGAGGCTCGATGGATCCCAGTACTTATTGTTATATCACACTGAACTGAGATCTTAATGTTGAAATATTTAAAGTGCTCCTGTCATTGTATTGCCTAGTCCCATCCTCTCACTCCCCAAAAAAATGTTTATACATAACTATACTGCATAAAATGAAACTGTGAATGTGGAGGTTCTATTTTCTCTTTGTTGTCTATCACAGTGAGTTTATGTTTTATTATATAAATTAAGAGGGGTTACCTACGTTCTCATATAACGAACCCCTATCCTCTATCTTTACCGGGGTTTAAGTTTGTAAACAAGGGTATACTAAT
Source organism: Bombina bombina (assembly GCF_027579735.1). NCBI lineage: Eukaryota > Metazoa > Chordata > Amphibia > Anura > Bombinatoridae > Bombina > Bombina bombina. The sequence continues at coordinate 952,171,877 of NC_069501.1, forward strand.
TGTATCTAGTTTTAGGTTTGTTTATAATATGACTCTACATTATCACGGACATTCTGTTCACTATAAATGGGGATGCATAGATATAGATAGGTATTTCATTCCACATCAAAGAAAGTCTGGAACTTGGGCTATGCCCTACGGTATAGAGGATTTTGACTATGAGATCATGAGGATCCATTTTATGTGGCTCTACTCAGATATATATTCTCATTGAAGAGGGGTATTTTAAAGTGACTCCTGTTTTATTACATTGTTTGACTGATGTGAATATAATTCTCGGGGGTTCTCATCAGGGACCTAGAATAACTCGGAATCCTCTCGCACTGCCAGCGGCCGAGCTAGTGTGGCATTCTGAGAACTTTAGCTCACATGACACAGGGAGAACTAATCCAAGTTGAAAGCTAGTACAGGCTCTCTGCAGACCCAAATAGGGTTCACTAGATATACAGCTTCCCGCCGATAGCACAGACTCATTACGGTTTGGGCCTACATATTTGGAGGTTCAAATGATTATTATAGCCCTTTTATTACTGAGGGACTCCTTGTGACCTAGCTATGCTCAAGTCTTATCTTTTAAGCCCTAAAATAGGAAAACCCATAACATCCTCATTGTAGTAGTCTTGCATAGCCCCTATAAATTTAGATCTAGCTTAAGCCTATTGTAAAGAAAACACGGTAAACATATATCATAGACCCCAGAGCGTTCTGTCTTATATACATGCCATAAGATGTTTAACCTGCTATACCATCTCACCTTTATTTCAAGGTCCAAGAGTGACCATGAGTTACATTAGAGCACCTCCTTTAAGTTATTTAGCCGACATGGGTACATGCGTGGCCTGTTAAAACATTAGAGGTGTATTTATCTTATCTATAAAAGCAAAATGAGGTTCCATTTCTCAGGTTTAGTAGTAACTTGTTTAATAGATCTGTTCTAGCCTCTTGTATTGTGACAGCCTTGTATTTTGTATATTCTCAAAAATGCATTGGGGCTAGTTCTACAAAAGTTTCTCAATCAGAATTACAATTAATGTATTAGATTGTCCTCTGTGACAATATAAACAATGTCTGGGTATACTGTGAGACCGAGATTGTTTTCGTATATTGTAATGGTGCTTCCCCCCACGTTTTTTTCAACATTCTACTTGTGCGCTCCACATATTGGACCCCAGAAATGCAATGAAGTAAATAGATGACAAATGTTGACTCTCAAGTAACTGTCTGTGTTTTGTTCGAATGTTGGGATTGGAACTGTTTTCTCCCATGAGCTATGTATTTTCAGAGGCCACATCGTCTTTTACTGCATTTTTTTTTTAATCAAAGATTTTTATTAAGGTATTTAGCATAACATTGCAATTACAGCAATGGCAAATCGGTTTCCCATATATGTCACAGTTTTGATCATGAGAAATAAAAGAGATATAAAAAACATCATCAGTACTGGAATACATGAACAACCTAATGGTTGACATGACTTAATAACATTAATAAGGTTCAGGCTAAAAGTGTTAGACCCTACCAGTCAAGCTTATTGCAAAATTCTCAATATCTCTGAAGGGTTATGATACCTATATTTTTAAATTTATAACATCAAATATACTTCCCTGGTTAATTAGGTTGCCTAATAGAATGATATCTAACCATATTTTATAAACAAATTAAAAAAGTGTTTATATTTGTTAATGAGGGTAATGAAAATACATTATGACTTGTGGTAGTTCAGTTACTAATGGGTGGTTACATGCTCAGTATGTAAGAGGAGTAAAATGTTATAGTAGCTGGTATGAAGTAGGAATGAAAATTAATCAATATCTTGTAAAAATTAGCCTATACATCCCTTTCAGCCTATCTTTGCAGTAACATATATTCTTGCATAAAATATCTAAACATCTAAAAATGGTAGTACAAAAAAATAATAACCAGAAGTTTCATGCGAAATATGAAGAGTCACTTGTGTACATAGAGTAAACATAGAATGAGAGCTAGGGTAGTTAGCTAATTTTAAACTGCAATGCGCACACTAATCAGATAAGTTTACAGTTTTAACATGTAGCAGAAAGAACAAACATCAAGAGGATCAAAATCTACTTGCAGCGTAGTACAATGATAAAATATGCACACTAAATATCCTTAAGTAAACAGCACTACACCTCATATCTAATATGCAGGGCCAACAATACTCAACATATACTCATACACATCAAACTTAAGTCATCAATGAGCTATATAAGTACTATATGTAGATCTTCTCTCGTGTATATGCAGGAGCAAGGACGGTGTTACCCTATCCCAATACGGGAGGCCGCAAATGCAGAGCTTCCACAATTAAATCGATGGTAGGAGCAACAAAAGAGATAGTGTCATTTGGAAAAAATGCTCATCCGTGGTGAGATCGCCTGGAGCAAGGAGCGAAGGAGAAAGCAATGGTTTGATATTGTCTTCTGTGGAGCTCCACTACTCATTAAGGAGACTATGCAGGCCCCAGCTTGCTCTGGAACAGTATATTGGTCCATCCTGTAGTGAGGGCGGTCGGCCGCATCCGCCCCCGATCTTGTAGTGTCCTCGCCTTCTCCACACTCACAAACCTAGGCTCAATAACCGGGGGGGTGGGGGGGTAGGTGCATCAGCACCCCGTAGTTGAGGTCAGCTCCCTTTAGCTCCCTACGCGCTGATTCCAGTAGCGTATTTTGGGCAAGCTCCTTCCCGCAGGAGGATTTAAAAGCACTGCTTAGATCATCTTGCGTATCCATGATGTAATCCTCGTCTGCTCTTAAGCTCTCAATGAGACCCTCCATTTTTTCAGAGATCAATTCTAGTAACTCTATGATACCCGGTGCAATTATGCATGAGTTCAATTTCTTATGTTTCTGTTCCTGGTAGTCTGCGTTTCTCTCTGGTTAGTTGTAAGAAAGTATGGCTAGTATGATGAATCTTGTCAATGACAGCAGATGAATACTGCTTTACCCGGCATGAGTCCAGCCGGAGGGCCGGGGGGGGGTAGGATGGCAAATAAGAAAAGTGACATAGGCCGCCGCTGGTAGATATATTGATTCCGGCACTTCTAATGTACTGATCTCACCCATAAACACATCAAATGATCCCAATTCTTTTCATCGTGAAACAATAAGAATTACAGGCATGAATGCAGTATTAAGGCGAAGATAAATGTCAGTTATAGGAAACTAGGATCAGAGCCCCTGTCTGAACATGGCCACGGCTAAGACACGCCCCCCCCCCCTTTTACTGCATTTTAACACCCCTTTGGAGTAATTCTCTAGAAAATTATGATTGTTTGCCCTTTTGGTTTTGGTGGTTTTGGGTGATTTTTGGGTTTAAATATCCTCACTATTTTGCAGTTGGTTTTTCAGAGTAGTGGCCCTTATATAAACTATCCTAGTAGAGGGTTCTATGCATTGTTTAAGTATTGGATCTTGTAATAGAATCCCCCAACGTTTGGAGATCACTTTTCTTATTTCTTTGGTTTGGATTACTATAAACTACTACTAATAAAGGTTGTTTTTTGTCAAAGTTATCTTTATTCAAATTCTTATCTTTGTGTGTACAAAAATATTGCTCTCTATTTTCCAACCTCACTTTTTGGTATCCTCTCAAATCTATTAATTTGAGAGGATAACCTTTATCTAAAAATCTTTTTTCAAGTTGGAGGCCTGGGTGTCATAGAATTCTATAGATGTACAGTTCCTCCTTTTTGAACTGGCTATACGGTATGTCTAACTTCCTCTTGTTGTAATGATTACTTCTATAATCCAACAAGCTATTTGAATCAACTTTTTTAAAGAATGTCTTGGAGGAAATTAGGCAATTGTGTTCAAAAGAGAGTTCCAAGTCCAAAAACTCTATGGAACAGGAACTAACCTTGGAAGAAAAACTGATTCCAAATTGATTATTTTTTAAAGATTGTACAAAGTCATCAGCCCTTAATGAAGTACCCTCAAAAATAAAAATAAGTTCATCAATGTACAAGCCATAGAACACCAGACTTGCCCCAAAGGGGAGGAATAAATATGATGTTGTTTGAAGTCTACCATAAATAAATTTGCGTAACTTCAGGCAAACATTGTTCCCATAGCCGTTCTCTTGATTTGTAAATAATAAGTACCAAAAAATAAAAAATAGTATGAATGAAATAAGTTCAAGTAAATATTCTTGATGTTTGGGAGGCATGTTGATATCTTGTACTAAATAAGAAGCTACCGCTTTTTAGCCCAAATTGTGGGCAATATTGGAGTAAAGTTCTCCCACGTCACATGAAATCCAGAGACTATTTTTAGTTACTCTAATAGTAGACAATTTACTAAGTAGGCCTGAGGAGTCCCTAATATAAGAGGGTAGTGCGACCACATGTTTTTGCAAAAAGGTATCAAAATATGCTGGAAGGGTATCTGTGAGGCTGCCTATTCCTGCTATGATGGGGCGTCCGAGAGGGTTAGTGGTACTGTTATGTATTTTGGGAAGGTGGTAGAGGGACAGACGTGACCTCACTCAGGGACAGGGTATGACACACATGAAGACCCTCTGAGTACTGGTGAGACTATAGTAATAAGGGAAGTATTGGAAGTAACTCAGGGACAGGGTATGACAGATAGCTTAGAAGATACAATGCAAATCAGAGAAACACAACACAGTAGTGATATTAGTACCTCACAGAATCTGGCAGGATCAGTTGTAAAGAAGAAAACAAGTAGTACCAGTAATGTTAATATCGCTTCAGATAGGAATACAACGGATGAGAAACAGGTTTATCAGCATGTAGCGGCAAAACAGGGAATAGGGGTTGCACAAGGAAAAGAAAAAGGAGAGGAAAGCTGCCAAGCAGCCAAAATATATGGGCTGAGAACAACCAAAGCAAAAAACAGATACAAAATTTAGCTGTAATTAACTTAACCACAGAGGAAATTGATAAAGCAGAAATGGATGTTCTGGGTCTAGGCTTAAATTTTGTTCCTAGTTGCAACTTCAATCTCTTTGAAACTATTATTGATTTGAATTGTTTTGTTAGAAAGCTCAGATTAAAAAAGTATTTTGCAAGCACAAATGAAAAATCCTTTGAAAGATTGGATGATATGTCTCCTTTAACTACTGGTACACATTGCGATATAGCCTTTGATGAAGCTAAAGTTTATTTGTCCCTCCTAGAGTTAGAAATGGAAACATACAAAAGCAACATTGGTTTGATTAAAGGTAGTGTGGGTTTCAAACCACAATCCATTTTTTATCCAACAAAAAGTAGGGGGGAAGTTTTAGAAACTTTTCATAATCGTGTAGAGGCTGACTTAAAAACATTGTATTCACAGATTCAGTTAGAAAAGGGTACTAATAATCTCTCCTTTGTACAAAGACAAGCACTGAAATCATTACGTGAGAAAGATGATCTTGTATATAGAAAAGCTGATAAAGGAGGCAATACAGTTATCATGTGGAAAAAAGATTATGTTAAAGAAGCTGAGAGACAGCTTGCAGATGAAGAAGTATATTGTAGGCTTTCTAGTAACCCTACCAGAATTTTCCAGGGACTTGTGTATGACATATTGGATGATGCCAGAGAAGAGGGCATCATAGATGATTCAACGTTTGAATATCTGTTTGTATCTGATCCAGTGATACCTATTTTTCATCATTTGCTGAAAGTCCACAAGTCCCTGGAAAAAGTGCAAGGGAGACCCATAGTCTCAGGAATAGGTTCTCCTTTTGAGAATCTTTCATCTTGGATAGATTCATTTTTACAGCCACTGTTTAAACATCTCTTGAGATTATTGGAAGATGAAGAATGGTATGATGGATATTTGTGGATAACTGTGGATGTGGTAGGGCTCTACTCTTGTATTCAACACGATAAAGGTCTTATGGCAGTGAGATTTTTCCTTGACCGATTTACTAATTATGATGAACCCTTTAAAGAATGTGTTATCAGGGTGACTAAATTTCTGTTAAATCATAATTATTTTCTATTCGATGGGGGTTACTATCTCCAGAAGTGTGGGGCAGCTATGGGAGCTAAATTTGCCACCTCCTATGCCAACCTTTTCATGGGTTGGTGGGAGCTGTCCCACGTTTATGGAGATGGTAACCCCTACAAAAACCACATCCATTTTTATCATCAATATATAGATGATCTAATTTTTATCTGGAAAGGTTCCATTTCTGAGGTTGAGGGTTTCATTAAATACTTGAACTCCAATAATGTGGGTTTACAGTTCACCTACACAGTTGGATTGGAACAGATATCATATTTGGATGTGGTTTTAAGAGGGGATGTCACAAAAAGGAAAATCACAAGTGAACTATATTGTAAACCTTTGCAATCCAATACTATCCTCCATGCTAAAAGCTCACACCCTAAGTATACAGGCTTTGGAATCATCAAAGGAGAATGTATTAGAATGAAAAGGAACTGTTCAGAGGCTAATGTTTTTAAAGCGGAATATTTAAAGCTGAAGCAGCGTTTTTTGGATAGGGGCTACAGGAGTGAGGTTATAGACAAGGCAATAGCCCAAACAGAAGATCTAGATAGGAGAGAATTACTAACAGATTAAAGGAAGTGCAAGAGAGTACATGACAGGGATAAACCAACCTTAATAACTAAATACAGTAGTCAGTACGGCAAAATTGTTAAAATTGTGGAAAAGCATTTTTCAATTTTGAAAGGAGACAATGTCCTACATTACATTGCAAAAGGAGGGTGTTGCTTTGTATCCAAACGTAACCGTACTCTAGGAAATGATCTCTCTCCTAGTGCAGTCAATTCCATAAAACCTACACACAGCAGTGGCTGTTGTGTAAAGGACACTATAAATGTAACAATGTTAATTGCAAAGCTTGTGGACATACTCTAGTCTCTAAGCAGTTTCAGCCATATGTGTCTCAAAGAGTTTATGAAGCCACCAGTTGTACTAACTGCAGGTCTAAATATGTTGTTTATATGGCTCAGTGCATAGAATGCAGGATGCAGTATGTGGGTATGACCACTAGGGAGGTGAGAGTACGGATTAGAGAGCATCTCTACCTCCACTCCCTGTTCTGCACTGGCAGCACATTTTATAACTCAACATAATGAAAATGTAAAATCATTTAAGTGGCAAGTCATTGAGAAAGTGAGTTTAAAGGATAGAGGTGGGAACCTAGACACGCTACTATCTAAACACAAAGCGTTTTGGATATTCTCCTTACAAACACGTTTGCCATTAGGTTTTAATACTGAGGCAGACTTGATAAATGTATGGAAATAATTTTTATATTATCATCCCCCACTTTTTCCTCCTTATACACCTCCTATGTAAATTACTGAGTGTAGGGTTTAAAATATCTATTAAGGGATAGATTCTCTAGTTTTCAGCTAGTGTAGTAGAGAAGAAAAATAGCTCTTAGCATTGTATTAAAGATGTGGAGGGGTTAAGCTCAGGAAAAGAGTCTATAAAGGGTTAACTTGTAGAATCAATTGTCTAGTGATGCAACTTGATTGTTAGTCTATCAGTAATGAGTTAAGCCTTTATAAGTGATGTTGGCTGGTAATAAGATTAAGGCTTCTGATGACGACGTAAGCCGAAACGCGTCAAGCCCTTGTCTGACACTTGCAAGTGTTTTATTTTTTATCTGAATCCATGTTGTAAATAACAGAATTTATGTTTACCTGATAAATTACTTTCTCCAACGGTGTGTCCGGTCCACGGCGTCATCCTTACTTGTGGGATATTCTCCTCCCCAACAGGAAATGGCAAAGAGCCCAGCAAAGCCGGTCACACGATCCCTCCTAGGCTCCGCCCACCCCAGTCATTCGACCGACGTTAAGGAGGAATATTTGCATAGGAGAAACCATATGGTACCGTGGTGACTGTAGTTAAAGAAAATAAATTATCAGACCTGATTAAAAAAACCAGGGCGGGCCGTGGACCGGACACACCGTTGGAGAAAGTAATTTATCAGGTAAACATAAATTCTGTTTTCTCCAACATAGGTGTGTCCGGTCCACGGCGTCATCCTTACTTGTGGGAACCAATACCAAAGCTTTAGGACACGGATGAAGGGAGGGAGCAAATCAGGTCACCTAAATGGAAGGCACCACGGCTTGCAAAACCTTTCTCCCAAAAATAGCCTCAGAAGAAGCAAAAGTATCAAACTTGTAAAATTTGGTAAAAGTGTGCAGTGAAGACCAAGTCGCTGCCCTACATATCTGATCAACAGAAGCCTCGTTCTTGAAGGCCCATGTGGAAGCCACAGCCCTAGTGGAATGAGCTGTGATTCTTTCGGGAGGCTGCCGTCCGGCAGTCTCGTAAGCCAATCTGATGATGCTTTTAATCCAAAAAGAGAGAGAGGTAGAAGTTGCTTTTTGACCTCTCCTTTTACCAGAATAAACAACAAACAAGGAAGATGTTTGTCTAAAATCCTTTGTAGCATCTAAATAGAATTTTAGAGCGCGAACAACATCCAAATTGTGCAACAAACGTTCCTTCTTTGAAACTGGTTTCGGACACAGAGAAGGTACGATAATCTCCTGGTTAATGTTTTTGTTAGAAACAACTTTTGGAAGAAAACCAGGTTTAGTACGTAAAACCACCTTATCTGCATGGAACACCAGATAAGGAGGAGAACACTGCAGAGCAGATAATTCTGAAACTCTTCTAGCAGAAGAAATTGCAACTAAAAACAAAACTTTCCAAGATAATAACTTAATATCAACGGAATGTAAGGGTTCAAACGGAACCCCCTGAAGAACTGAAAGAACTAAATTGAGACTCCAAGGAGGAGTCAAAGGTTTGTAAACAGGCTTAATTCTAACCAGAGCCTGAACAAAGGCTTGAACATCTGGCACAGCTGCCAGCTTTTTGTGAAGTAACACAGACAAGGCAGAAATCTGTCCCTTCAGGGAACTTGCAGATAATCCTTTTTCCAATCCTTCTTGAAGGAAGGATAGAATCTTAGGAATCTTAACCTTGTCCCAAGGGAATCCTTTAGATTCACACCAACAGATATATTTTTTCCAAATTTTGTGGTAAATCTTTCTAGTTACAGGCTTTCTGGCCTGAACAAGAGTATCGATAACAGAATCTGAGAACCCTCGCTTTGATAAGATCAAGCGTTCAATCTCCAAGCAGTCAGCTGGAGTGAAACCAGGTTCGGATGTTCGAACGGACCCTGAACAAGAAGGTCTCGTCTCAAAGGTAGCTTCCAAGGTGGAGCCGATGACATATTCACCAGATCTGCATACCAAGTCCTGCGTGGCCACGCAGGAGCTATCAAGATCACCGACGCCCTCTCCTGATTGATCCTGGCTACCAGCCTGGGGATGAGAGGAAACGGCGGGAACACATAAGCTAGTTTGAAGGTCCAAGGTGCTACTAGTGCATCCACTAGAGCCGCCTTGGGATCCCTGGATCTGGACCCGTAGCAAGGAACTTTGAAGTTCTGACGAGAGGCCATCAGATCCATGTCTGGAATGCCCCACAGCTGAGTGACTTGGGCAAAGATTTCCGGATGGAGTTCCCACTCCCCCGGATGCAATGTCTGACGACTCAGAAAATCCGCTTCCCAATTTTCCACTCCTGGGATGTGGATAGCGGACAGGTGGCAGGAGTGAGACTCCGCCCATAGAATGATTTTGGTCACTTCTTCCATCGCTAGGGAACTCCTTGTTCCCCCCTGATGGTTGATGTACGCAACAGTTGTCATGTTGTCTGATTGAAACCGTATGAACTTGGCCCTCGCTAGCTGAGGCCAAGCCTTGAGAGCATTGAATATCGCTCTCAGTTCCAGAATATTTATCGGTAGAAGAGATTCTTCCCGAGACCAAAGACCCTGAGCTTTCAGGGATCCCCAGACCGCGCCCCAGCCCATCAGACTGGCGTCGGTCGTGACAATGACCCACTCTGGTCTGCGGAATGTCATCCCTTGTGACAGGTTGTCCAGGGACAGCCACCAACGGAGTGAGTCTCTGGTCCTCTGATTTACTTGTATCTTCGGAGACAAGTCTGTATAATCCCCATTCCACTGACTGAGCATGCACAGTTGTAATGGTCTTAGATGAATGCGCGCAAAAGGAACTATGTCCATTGCCGCTACCATCAACCCGATCACTTCCATGCACTGAGCTATGGAAGGAAGAGGAACGGAATGAAGTATCCGACAAGAGTCTAGAAGCTTTGTTTTTCTGGCCTCTGTCAGAAATATCCTCATTTCTAAGGAGTCTATTATTGTTCCCAAGAAGGGAACCCTTGTTGACGGAGATAGAGAACTCTTTTCCACGTTCACTTTCCATCCGTGAGATCTGAGAAAGGCCAGGACGATGTCCGTGTGAGCCTTTGCTTGAGGAAGGGACGACGCTTGAATCAGAATGTCGTCCAAGTAAGGTACTACAGCAATGCCCCTTGGTCTTAGCACAGCTAGAAGGGACCCTAGTACCTTTGTGAAAATCCTTGGAGCAGTGGCTAATCCGAAAGGAAGCGCCACGAACTGGTAATGCTTGTCCAGGAATGCGAACCTTAGGAACCGATGATGTTCCTTGTGGATAGGAATATGTAGATACGCATCCTTTAAATCCACCGTGGTCATGAATTGACCTTCCTGGATGGAAGGAAGAATAGTTCGAATGGTTTCCATCTTGAACGATGGAACCTTGAGAAACTTGTTTAAGATCTTGAGATCTAAGATTGGTCTGAACGTTCCCTCTTTTTTGGGAACTATGAACAGATTGGAGTAGAACCCCATCCCTTGTTCTCTTAATGGAACAGGGTGAATCACTCCCATTTTTAACAGGTCTTCTACACAATGTAAGAATGCCTGTCTTTTTATGTGGTCTGAAGACAACTGAGACCTGTGGAACCTCCCCCTTGGGGGAAGTCCCTTGAATTCCAGAAGATAACCTTGGGAGACTATTTCTAGCGCCCAAGGATCCAGAACATCTCTTGCCCAAGCCTGAGCGAAGAGAGAGAGTCTGCCCCCCACCAGATCCGGTCCCGGATCGGGGGCCAACATTTCATGCAGTCTTGGTAGCAGTGGCAGGTTTCTTGGCCTGCTTTCCCTTGTTCCAGCCTTGCATTGGTCTCCAAGCTGGCTTGGCTTGAGAAGTATTACCCTCTTGCTTAGAGGACGTAGCACCTCGGGCTGGTCCGTTTCTACGAAAGGGACGAAAATTAGGTTTATTTTTTGCCTTGAAAGGCCGATCCTGAGGAAGGGCGTGGCCCTTACCCCCAGTGATATCAGAGATAATCTCTTTCAAGTCAGGGCCAAACAGCGTTTTCCCCTTGAAAGGAATGTTAAGTAGCTTGTTCTTGGAAGACGCATCAGCCGACCAAGATTTCAACCAAAGCGCTCTGCGCGCCACAATAGCAAACCCAGAATTCTTAGCCGCTAACCTAGCCAATTGCAAAGTGGCGTCTAGGGTGAAAGAATTAGCCAATTTGAGAGCATTGATTCTGTCCATAATCTCCTCATAAGGAGGAGAATCACTATCGACCGCCTTTATCAGCTCATCGAACCAGAAACATGCGGCTGTAGCGACAGGGACAATGCATGCAATTGGTTGTAGAAGGTAACCCTGCTGAACAAACATCTTTTTAAGCAAACCTTCTAATTTTTTATCCATAGGATCTTTGAAAGCACAACTATCCTCTATGGGTATAGTGGTGCGTTTGTTTAAAGTGGAAACCGCTCCCTCGACCTTGGGGACTGTCTGCCATAAGTCCTTTCTGGGGTCGACCAAAGGAAACAATTTTTTAAATATGGGGGGAGGGACGAAAGGAATACCGGGCCTTTCCCATTCTTTATTAACAATGTCCGCCACCCGCTTGGGTATAGGAAAAGCTTCTGGGAGCCCCGGCACCTCTAGGAACTTGTCCATTTTACATAGTTTCTCTGGGATGACCAACTTGTCACAATCATCCAGAGTGGATAATACCTCCTTAAGCAGAATGCGGAGATGTTCCAACTTAAATTTAAATGCAATCACATCAGGTTCAGCCTGTTGAGAAATGTTCCCTGAATCAGTAATTTCTCCCTCAGACAAAACCTCCCTGGCCCCATCAGACTGGGTTAGGGGCCCTTCAGAGATATTAGTATCAGCGTTGCCATGCTCTTCAGTATCTAAAACAGAGCAGCCGCGCTTACGCTGACAAGTGTTCATTTGGGCTAAAATGTTTTTGACAGAATTATCCATTACAGCCGTTAATTGTTGCATAGTAAGGAGTATTGGCGCGCTAGATGTACTAGGGGCCTCCTGAGTGGGCAAGACTCGTGTAGACGAAGGAGGGAATGATGCAGTACCATGCTTACTCCCCTCACTTGAGGAATCATCTTGGGCATCATTGTCATTATCACATAAATCACATTTATTTAAATGAATAGGAATTCTGGCTTCCCCACATTCAGAACACAGTCTATCTGGTAGTTCAGACATGTTAAACAGGCATAAACTTGATAACAAAGTACAAAAAACGTTTTAAAATAAAACCGTTACTGTCACTTTAAATTTTAAACTGAACACACTTTATTACTGCAATTGCGAAAAAACATGAAGGAATTGTGCAAAATTCACCAAATTTTCACCACAGTGTCTTAAAGCCTTAAAAGTATTGCACACCAAATTTGGAAGCTTTAACCCTTAAAATAACGGAACCGGAGCCGTTTTAAACTTTAACCCCTTTACAGTCCCTGGTATCTGCTTTGCTGAGACCCAACCAAGCCCAAAGGGGAATACGATACCAAATGACGCCTTCAGAAAGTCTTTTCTAAGTATCAGAGCTCCTCACACATGCGACTGCATGCCATGCCTCTCAAAAACAAGTGCGCCACACCGGCGCGAAAATGAGGCTCTGCTTATGCTTTGGGAAAGCCCCTAAGGAATAAGGTGTCTAATACAGTGCCTGCCGATATTCTTATATCAAAATACCCAGATAAAATGATTCCTCAAGGCTAAATATGTGTTAATAATGAATCGATTTAGCCCAGAAAAGTCTACAGTCTTAATAAGCCCTTGTGAAGCCCTTATTTACGATCGTAATAAACATGGCTTACCGGATCCCATAGGGAAAATGACAGCTTCCAGCATTACATCGTCTTGTTAGAATGTGTCATACCTCAAGCAGCAAGAGACTGCATACTGTTCCCCCAACTGAAGTTAATTGCTCTCAACAGTCCTGTGTGGAACAGCCATGGATTTTAGTTACGGTTGCTAAAATCATTTTCCTCATACAAACAGAAATCTTCATCTCTTTTCTGTTTCTGAGTAAATAGTACATACCAGCACTATTTCAAAATAACAAACTCTTGATTGAATAATAAAAACTACAGTTAAACACTAAAAAACTCTAAGCCATCTCCGTGGAGATGTTGCCTGTACAACGGCAAAGAGAATGACTGGGGTGGGCGGAGCCTAGGAGGGATCGTGTGACCGGCTTTGCTGGGCTCTTTGCCATTTCCTGTTGGGGAGGAGAATATCCCACAAGTAAGGATGACGCCGTGGACCGGACACACCTATGTTGGAGAAAAAGTGTTTAAGAAGATTTCAAAGTATCCTGAGCACCGCTGATTGATTTTTTTTACATATGCTCACCGGGGAGTTGCCTGATGACTTTTCACTATCTACCACCACATTTGACTTAAGAGACTTTTACGAATTTCGCTGCAGCCAACTTTCGACACTAGCCTTGGACTCTGCCTATTTTCAGTGTATTTTTGGATTAGTATTAACCTCCCCCCCTTTTTTTCTCTTTTCCCCCCTCCGAGCGCGCTCTATCTTTTGATTCTATTTAGGAATACTGCTTCCTCCCTGTTACTAATATAAGTTAGTATCTCAAGCACTTTGTGTAGTGTGGGAGCAGTCTGTTGTTTCCTGTGTCTTGCTAGTGATAATTTAGTTGCAATCATGATATATATGTATAGGTATTTCCTTAGTTTTGGCATTTTGGGAAACTCTAGTTGTAGTAAGCACATTTCCGGGCTACGCTTCTTTGGTAATCCTATTTGGGTACTTAAGTAAACAAGTCAAATATCTCTCTCCATAGCTGTGGTATGAGTGGGCATCCCCACCATATGTGTAGGTTGTCCCCTGTATTTCCACAAGTTCCAGTGTGAGTATGTACAGGGACACTAAGGTATAATTTGAAGTGTTCCTGCACATAAACCTTTTTTTTTCAGCAGACACACAGTCTATATTGTGTAGGAACATTTCAAAAACAGCCCCCTCTGCTGATATAGCAGATGAGTGGTGATATGTGATATTGCTGAAGCTCATTGCACAGAAGGGGTAAGCCCATATTTTGCCAATATATTGCCAGACCCCAGGACTGCAAGACTGACAAGCCCAGAAAGGAATTTTCTTCTTGGGTCTGACAATGTTTTGAATATCAGAGCCATTGTGAGATGCACCTTGTTCCTTTGTCTAATGACTCATGTTGATTCTTACCTTGTTCCTGTTCCTGCTGAGTCCCAAGCTGGTTTACTTACCTTGTTCCTATGCCTGCTGAGTCTCCATCTATTAGTTACCATGTTCCTGTGCTTGCTTCACCAGTGACTGCTTACCTGAATCCTGCTGTATCTGCTGCACCTAACAGGTATTTCGTGAGAACCTCACCAACTGTACCTGCTTGGTATCCTTTGCTTATTGAGTCTCCTGTGCTTGCTGTACCAGTGGCGGCTTACCTTAATCCTGATGTACTTGCTGCACCTACCTGGTATCCTCTGGCAGCCTCCCCAAAAGAACCCATAGGGTATCCTGTGCCTGCTGAGTCTCCTGTGCTTGCTGTACCAGTGGCAGCTTACCTGAATCCTGCTGTACCTGCGGCACTTACCTGGTATCCTGCAACAACCTCACCAAAAGTACCTACTGGGTATCCTGTGCCTTCTTTGTCTCCTGTACTTGCTATACCAGTGGTAGCTTACCTTAATCCTAATGTAACCGCTGCACCTACCTGGTATCCCATGGTAGCCTAACCAACAGTACCCACTGGATATATGGTACCAGCTGAATCTCATGTGCTTGCTGCACCAGTGGCAGTTTGCCTGAATCTTTTTTGTATTAGCTGCATCTACCTGAAATCCTGTGGCAGCCTCATCAACAGTCCCCGCTGGGTATCCTGTGCCTGAGTCTCCTGTTAGCGGTGTGCCAGTGGCAGCTTACCTGAATCCTGTTATCACTACAGCATCTATCTGATATCCTTGGCTAACCTAGTCATCTATACCTGCTAGATCTTGCTCTTACCTTGCCTCTTGGTACCTAGTTGCTAGACTGATCTCACTGTACCTGACCTTTGGCCTGTTCCTGGACTCCTAGTACCTAGTACCTAGTTACTCATTGTTTTCTTTTAATATTGATCAATTCTTTATTTTGTTTTTCTTGCTTTATTAAAGCGCTTAAACACTTTTGTTTTTTGTATTTCTATTCCTGCATATTGAGTTCCACTCACCCTAATCCTCAAAGAAAGCATTGCAAAGATTCCTTTGTATTGCAATGTATTCATAATTATTTATTAAAGGTGCTCTACAAATAAATGATAATAATAATAATAATAATAACATTAATATTATTAATAATAAACTCGCAATGGTATCACCTTCTAGAGGATATTACTACATCCTTCTTCATCCTCACAGACAATAAGTATTTGCCCTACCTGCTTTGTCCCAGCAATTTATCCCTGGTACAGTTTCCAACTCAAATCATGTTATTTCTCCTCAAAAGATTCTAGGCCAGATCTCATCTGATTTGGAGGAGAGATTAAGAGATGCACAGAATAACATTTCTGCCCAATGTCAGACTTTAACTTATTAACTGCTTATGCACAGTGAGCTACAACATAATATGAATTCATGGTATCCCTGAAGCCGATTTAACAAGCCCCATATTGACCTGTTTCCGTCTGAGCCTTCAGGCTTGCCGGAAACAGAAGTTAAGAAGCAGCGATCTTAAGACCGCTGCTCCTTAACTCGTCTGCCACCTCTGAGGCAGTGGACAGCAATCTGCTGATCGCATACGACCGGTTTAATTGACACCTCCTGCTAGCGGCTGTGAATGTGCAGGGGCGGCATTGCACAAGCATTTCTAGTGAAATGCTTGTGCAATGATAAATGCCGACAGTTTATGCTGTTGGCATTTATCGAAGTGCGGCAGACATGATCCTCAGCACTATTATCTCTGGCTGTGGCAATCACAGTTGTCCCCTGGTTCTGGAGAGCAGTCTGCAAATAAATAAGTGTGCCAGTCTCCTTATCCTCCACCCCTCCCCCCCATCTAATGAGCAAACTGAGAGGTTTAACTTGACATTTAACTTGACATTAGAAACATATCTTTGGCTAACCTTGGCAGAATTGACTCATAATGCTCAATTTCATTCTATCAGCTTATGCTACATAAGGTTACCATCCTCACACTTTCACTCTCATCTGTTCTGGCTCAAGTGTTCCATCAGCTGATGATAAATTTTACTTACAATCTACATGAGCACTGGTGATGGATGTGCCAGCTTCTACTTTGCTCGTCTCAATGGTACAAGATCACTGTAGGCATGAGATGTGTTCCAACCTCTGTGATTTCTGGTTACCAACTAATGCTATTTTTGACTCTGATTCTGATTTGTGATTAGGCACCTCTGAAGTCTGGGTGGTTTTGACCTTTGGCTCATTCATCACCTCTCCACAGGACTTTGTGTTACCAGACCTGCCTACTACATGAAGTTATTACAGATCATCCAGTACGTTAGTATAGTGTATATTTACCTGCTACTCAGCTACTGTGTCAATTTCTGTATTGGCTTTTACCTCTCAGCCTGACACTTATGTTTAGCTATAAGGAGCTAAATTTCAGGGGAGGCATTTCCTCCCATTTGACCCCCTCCAGACACCCATGTTTATTATCAGAATTTAGTTTGCTCATTAGATATTATTATGTTTTTTATTGTGTGCTAGATAGGTTACCACCTGGTCAGTATTTTACTGGTATGTGGATGTTGCCTTCATTTTCTAAATTCCTGTTATATATTGGCTGCTTAAAAAGGCTAGTGAAGAGCAATGGTACCCCATAAGAGGAGTCGGGGAAGTCCATCACACAGTGGCATAGTTGGTGTCATCAGGTTGTGCAGGTGGCAAGCAGATGACACTAACAAGATGGTTCATATCTAAGGCAGTCCTAATGGCATGTTGGTTCATACACAGTATAAGGGTTATCCTCATGTTTAGTTGGGTAGTTTGAGGTGGCTGGTATTTATTTATGAAAGTTGACAACCTTAGCTCTAGGGTGTAATGTCTGTGTCATTAATAGTGCTGTCTAAAATAAAAACTAAAGAAAACCCTGGGGCTGTTAATAACTGTTGTTGGCCCTGGCTATAACAAAAAAAGTGTTGTGGTAAACTACTACATTACAATTTTAGAATAAACAGTCTGAAAATGTTGAACTCTTTTTAGCTATTGTATCATTCATGACCCCATAAAATGACATCCTATTTCTACCAAATGGAAAAGTTATATACTAGAATTTTGGCAGGAAAATAACTTGATAATTGTTCTTGGCATACACCTTGGGATATTTTATATCTATTTCCTTGTTTTTATTTTGTCATTATCCTTAATTTGTGCCTATTTCACTGCCAATACAGGTAATGCTGGAATATGTTTCAACTACATTCTGTACAATTTCATTTTTTTCATTTCCATAAGTAGTTTGCATTCAGCTCCCAGCAAGCATGTCTAAGAACACAGCTGCACCCACGGCTCATGAATTAAAGGTGCTTCACTTGTGTAGCTGGTGTAGATTCCAAGCATCCGTGTAATTGTTTTGCATACCTGAGCAGTTTGTGATGGTGATTATCCTGTTAATTTGCTTAGATAAATAAATACACAGAAAGCGTTCTTTGTTTCACCAGGATACCAAGCTTGCTTAAATTTTGTTCAGTACATGGAAGATTCACAAAAATCTCAAGGACAAATGTGTAGCCTGCTATCCCACAGCCTGTAGTTTGATAAAAACAGACAAATTTACATGAACAGTTCTGAAATTGTGTTTAGCAACAGTATTAAAGGGTCATAAGAAGCTATCACCTAGATTACAAGTTTTGCGCTAAAGAGGGTAGTTACCGAACGCAACAAAAGCTGCGTCATTTCACTCTCTATAGTGCTGCCATTACGAGATTTTAAAAAGCCGGCTTGTGCATGAGATATGGTTGCGTTGAGCTCTATACCGCACAAAATACAAGCGCTGCTTTGACATGCTCGTGCCTGCTTTCCCATAGACATCAATGGGGATAGTGTGTTAGAAAAAAACCTAACCTGTGATCGCGGAAAAAGCTCCATAATGCAGCCCCATTGATGTCTATGAGGAAGAAAAAGTTATGTTTAAACCTAACATGCTAACATAAACCCCACATCTAAACACCACTAATCTACTGCCCCCGACATCACCAACACCTACATGAAGTTATTAAACCCTAATCTGCCACCCCAACATCGCCACCACCTAAATAAATTTATTAACCCCTAATCTCCTGCTCCCGATATCGCCACCACTATACTAAAGTTATTAACCCCTATTCCCCTGCACCCCATCATCACCCACACTATAATAAATCTATTAACCCCTATTCCGCCGCTCCCCAACATCAACGTCACTAAATAAAGTTATTAACCCCTAAACCTCTGGCCTCCCTCATCACTATCACTAAATAAATCTGTTAACCTCTAAACCGCCAGCCCCCCACATTGTAACAACCTAAATTAAACTATATTAACCCCTAAACCTAACCGTAACCTTAAACCTAACCCTAACCTTAAACCTAACCGTAACCCTAAACCAAAACCTAACACCCCCTACCTTTAAAGTAACAATTATTAACTAAATATTACCTATTTAAAACTAAATACAAACTTACCTGTGAAATAAAACCTAAGCTAGCTACAATATAACTAATAGTTATTTTGTATCTAGCTTAGGTTTTATTTTTATTTCACAGGTAAGTTTGTATTTATTTTAACTAGGTAGACTAGTTAGTAAATAGTTACTTACCTGTGAAACAAAACCTAAGCTGCCTTACACTAAAACGTACCAATACAAAAATAAAAAACCTACCATTACAAAAAAGCACTAAAATTACAAAAAATAGAAAAACTACCATTACAAAAAATAACAAATTAAATATTCCAAAACAATAAAAATTATTCATATTCTAATACCCTGTTTAAAAAAACAAAAAACACCCCAAAATTAATAACCCTAATCTATAATAAACTACCAAGGGCCCTTAAAGGGGCCTTTTGTAGGCCCTTAAAATGGCCTTTTGTAGGGCATTGCCCTAAAGTTAACAGCTCTTTTGCTAAAAAAGAAAATCAAACACCCCCTAACAGTATACAAACCCCCACCCCCCAAACCCACAAAATAAAAATAAAGTTAAACCTAATCTACCCATTACCCTGAAAAGGGCATTCAGCTCTTTTGCTCCCCATTAAAAAAAATGTCAATTCTTAAAAAAAACCAAAAATAAAACACTCCAAAAGGAAAAAAAAAAAATTACACAAAATAACAAACAAATTATCCAAAATAATAACAATTATTCCTATTCTAATACCTATTGAAATAAACACCCAAAAATAAAAGAAACCTAGGGGTCGATCTGATAAAAATCGTCGTCCGCAAAAGCCGGCGACGCCAATATTTACGCTGGTTTGGTATCCTATATACGGCGTAACCTAGAAGTTACGCCCGTATATTTCTGCCGTCGCCCGTAGTTTTTTGGGCCATAGGCAGGTATACCAAACCAGCGCAGTTTGGTATCCAATATGCAGCGTAAGGACTTACGTGGCGAAAATGGAGAAATCTTACTCCATTTTCACCTCGCCACAAAAAGCAGCCGTAAGAAGCCTTACGCTGACTATTGGAGCCCCGTAACTCCCTAAACTAGCTAGAAAATAAACCTAACACCTAACGCATGCGCAATGTCTATCTCCCTGTCAACCGCGATCTGCTAAAATAAACCTAACACCTAACGCATGCGCAATGTCTATCTCCCTGTCAACCACGATCTGCTAAAATAAACCTAACACCTAACGCATGCGCAATGTCTATCTCCCTGTCAACCGCGATCCCCGCCGCAATCCATAATAAAGTATTTAACCCCTAAACCATCGCCATCTACATAAACTAACCCCCTACTGTGAGCCCCTAAAACTGCCACCATCTAACTGATCTATCCCCTAATGTGAACCCCTTACACCGCCGCCATCTATATTAAAATTATTAACCCCTAATTTAATCTACCTACCCCGCCGCCAGCTATATTATCTATATTAACCCTAAACTAAAATATTCCTATTTAGTTAATAACTATTTAATAGCTATTATACCTAGTTAAAATAATTAACAATTTACCTGTAAAATAAATATAAACCCTAACATAGCTATAATGTAATTATTAATTATATTGTAGCTATCTTAGGGTTTATTTTATACGTAAGTATTTAGATTTAAATAGGAATATTTTAATTAATAATATTAATATTAGATTTATTTTAATAAGAGTTTAGTTAGGATGTTAGAGTTAGATAGGGTTATTATACTTAATATATATATAATATAATAACGATATTAACTATATTAACCCTAATATAATTAGGGTTAATATAGTTAATATATATAATATAATAACTATATTAACTATATTAACCCTAATATAATTAGGGTTAATATAGTTAATATAGCTGGCGGCGGTGTAGGGGTATTAGATTAGGGGTTAATACATTTATTATATGTGGCCGCGGTGTAGGGGGATTAGATTAGGGGTTAATACATTTATTATAGGTGGCAGCAGTGTAGGGGGATGTAGATTGTAGGCAAAAGAGCAGTTTACTTTCTGACAAAGCCCCGCCAAAAGCCCTTTTAAGGGCTGGCAAAAGAGCTGTTACTTTGGGGCAATGCCACGCAAAAAGCCCTTTTCAGGGCTATTTGTAGGGTTAGACTTAGGTTTAGTGGTAGGGATAGTTTAGTATTTTAG
Source organism: Bombina bombina (assembly GCF_027579735.1). NCBI lineage: Eukaryota > Metazoa > Chordata > Amphibia > Anura > Bombinatoridae > Bombina > Bombina bombina. The sequence goes on from NC_069501.1 coordinate 952,192,858, forward strand.
GGGTTAAATAATTTAATATAGATGGCAGCGGGATAGGGGGATTAGATTAGGGGTTAATAATTTTAAAATAGATAGCGGCGGGGTAGGGGCTCACTTTAGGGGGTAGGTAAGGTAGATGGCGGCGGTGTTAGGGGCTCACTTTAGGGGGTTATAGATTTAGTATAGCTGGCGGCGGTTTAGGGGTTAATAATTTTATTAGGTTGCGGCGGGCTCCGGGAGCGGCAGTTTAGGGGTTAATACATATTTTATTGTTAGGCTAGTGAGGGGGGATAGCGGATAGAGGGTTAGACGTGTCGGGCTATGTTAGGGAGGCGTGTTAGACGTGTCGGGCTATGTTAGGGAGGCGTGTTAGACAGTGCGGGTAATTTAGACTTTAGTCAGGTTTTGTAGGCGCCGACAGTTTCTAACGTGCCGCAAGTCACTGGCGACGCCAGAAATTTGTACTTGCGCAGATTTCTGGACATCGCTGGTTTATCAGACTTACGGCACGTTAGCATCTGACGGTGACATATATGGGATAGCTCGAGTTGCGAGCTGAAACTGCGGGCGACGCGGGTTCTCTCGCTTGCGCCGCAAACTACGATCTATATCGGATCGACCCCCTAATCTATAATAAACTATCAATAGTCCTTAAAAGGGCCTTTTGTAGGGCATTGTCCTAAATAAATCCGCTCTTTTTCAAAACAAAAATACAAAGACCCACAAACATTACAAACCTCCACCCCCCCCCCCCAACCCACAAAATGAAAAAAATCTAAAAAACCTAATCTACCCATTGCCCTGAGAGCAGGAATTAATCCCATACACTGGCCTAGATTTGGAGTTCGGCGGTAGCCGTCAAAACCAGCGTTAGAGGCTCCTAACGCTGGTTTTAGGCTACCGCCGGTATTTGGAGTCAGTGATTAAAGGGTCTAACGCTCACTTTTCAGCCGCGACTTTTCCATACCGCAGATCCCCCTACGCCATTTGCGTAGCCTATCTTTTCAATGGGATCTTCCTAACGCCGGTATTTAGAGTCGTTTCTGAAGTGAGCGTTAGAGCTCTAACGACAAGATTCCAGCCGCCTGAAAATAGCAGGAGTTAAGAGCTTTCTGGCTAACGCCGGTTCATAAAGCTCTTAACTACTGTACCCTAAAGTACACTAACACCCATAAACTACCTATGTACCCCTAAACCGAGCTCCCCCCACATCGCCGCCACTCGATTAAAATTTTTAACCCCTAATCTGCCGACCGCCACCTACGTTATACTTATGTACCCCTAATCTGCTGCCCCTAACCCCGCCGACCCCTGTATTACATTTATTAACCCCTAACCTGCCCCCCACAACGTCGCCGCCAGCTACTTAAAATAATTAACCCCTAATCTGCCGACCGCAAAGCGCCGCCACCTACGTTATCCTTATGTACCCCTAATCTGCTGCCCCTAACACCGCCGACCCCTATATTATATTTATTAACCCCTAATCTGCCCCCCTCAACGTCGCCGACACCTGCCTACACTTATTAACCCCTAATCTGCCGAGCGGACCTGAGCGCTACTATAATAAAGTTATTAACCCCTAATCCGCCTCACTAACCCTATAATAAATAGTATTAACCCCCTAATCTGCCCTCCCTAACATCGCCGACACCTACCTTCAATTATTAACCCCTAATCTGCCGAGCGGACCTCACCGCTATTCTAATAAATGTATTAACCCCTAAAGCTAAGTCTAACCCTAACACTAACACCCCCCTAAGTTAAATATAATTTACATCTAACGAAATAAATTAACTCTTATTAAATAAATGATTCCTATTTAAAGCTAAATACTTACCTGTAAAATAAATCCTAATATAGCTACAATATAAATTATAATTATATTATAGCTATTTTAGGATTAATATTTATTTTACAGGCAACTTTGTAATTATTTTAACCAGGTACAATAACTATTAAATAGTTAAGAACTATTTAATAGTTACCTAGTTAAAATAATAACAAATTTACCTGTAAAATAAATCCTAACCTAAGATATAATTAAACCTAACACTAGACTATCAATAAAATAATTAAATAAACTACCTACAATTACCTACAATTAACCTAACACTACACTATCAATAAATAAATTAAACACAATTGCTACAAATAAATACAATTAAATAAACTATCTAAAGTACAAAAAATAAAAAAGAACTAAGTTACAAAAAATAAAAAAATATTTACAAACATAAGAAAAATATTACAACAATTTTAAACTAATTACACCTACTCTAAGCCCCCTAATAAAATAAGAAAGCCCCCCAAAATAAAAAATTCCCTACCCTATTCTAAATTAAAAAAGTTACAAGCTCTTTTACCTTACCAGCCCTGAACAGGGCCCTTTGCGGGGCATGCCCCAAGAATTTCAGCTCTTTTGCCTGTAAAAAAAAACATACAATACCCCCCCCCCAACATTACAACCCACCACCCACATACCCCTAATCTAACCCAAACCCCCCTTAAATAAACCTAACACTAAGCCCCTGAAGATCTTCCTACCTTGTCTTCACCATCCAGGTATCACCGATCCGTCCTGGCTCCAACATCTTCATCCAACCCAAGCGGGGGTTGGCGATCCATAATCCGGTCCAGAAGAGGCTCCACAGTCTTCCTCCTATCCGGCAAGAAGAGGACATCCGGACCGGCAAACATCGTCTCCAAGCGGCATCTTCGATCTTCTTCCATCCGGAGCGAAGCGGCAGGATCCTGAAGACATCCAGCGCGGAACATCCATCCGGACCGACGACTGAACGACGAATGACTGTTCCTTTAAGGGACGTCATCCAAGATGGCGTCCCTCGAATTCCGATTGGCTGATAGGATTCTATCAGCCAATCGGAATTAAGGTAGGAATTTTCTGATTGGCTGATGGAATCAGCCAATCAGAATCTAGTTCAATCCGATTGGCCGATCCAATCAGCCAATCAGATTGAGCTCACATTCTATTGGCTGATCGGAACAGCCTATAGAATGCGAGCTCAATCTGATTGGCTGATTGGATCAGCCAATCGGATTGAACTTGATTCTGATTGGCTGATTCCATCAGCCAATCAGAAAATTCCTACCTTAATTCCGATTGGCTGATAGAATCCTATCAGCCAATCGGAATTCGAGGGACGCCATCTTGGATGACGTCCCTTAAAGGAACAGTCATTCGTCGTTCAGTCGTCGGTCCGGATGGATGTTCCGCGCTGGATGTCTTCAGGATCCTGCCGCTTTGCTCCGGATGGAAGAAGATCGAAGATGCCGCTTGGAGAAGATGTTTGCCGGTCCGGATGTCCTCTTCTTGCCGGATAGGAGGAAGACTTTGGAGCCTCTTCTGGACCGGATTATGGATCGCCAACCCCCGCTTGGGTTGGATGAAGATGTTGGAGCCAGGACGGATCGGTGATACCTGGATGGTGAAGACAAGGTAGGAAGATCTTCAGGGGCTTAGTGTTAGGTTTATTTAAGGGGGGTTTGGGTTAGATTAGGGGTATGTGGGTGGTGGGTTGTAATGTTGGGGGGGGTATTGTATGTTTTTTTTTACAGGCAAAAGAGCTGAAATTCTTGGGGCATGCCCCGCAAAGGGCCCTGTTCAGGGCTGGTAAGGTAAAAGAGCTTGTAACTTTTTTAATTTAGAATAGGGTAGGGAATTTTTTATTTTGGGGGGCTTTGTTATTTTATTAGGGGGCTTAGAGTAGGTGTAATTAGTTTAAAATTGTTGTAATATTTTTCTTATGTTTGTAAATATTTTTTTAATTTTTGTAACTTAGTTCTTTTTTATTTTTTGTACTTTAGATAGTTTATTTAATTGTATTTATTTGTAGCAATTGTGTTTAATTTATTTATTGATAGTGTAGTTTTAGGTTAATTGTAGGTAATTGTAGGTAGTTTATTTAATTATTTTATTGATAGTCTAGTGTTAGGTTTAATTATATCTTAGGTTAGGATTTATTTTACAGGTAAATTTGTTATTATTTTAACTAGGTAAATATTAAATAGTTCTTAACTATTTAATAGCTATTGTACCTGGTTAAAATAATTACAAAGTTGCCTGTAAAATAAATATTAATCCTAAAATAGCTATAATATAATTATAATTTATATTGTAGCTATATTAGGGTTTATTTTACAGGTAAGTATTTAGCTTTAAATAGGAATCATTTATTTAATAAGAGTTAATTTATTTCGTTAGATAAAAATTATATTTAACTTAGGGGGGTGTTAGTGTTAGGGTTAGACTTAGCTTTAGGGGTTAATCCATTTATTATAGTAGCGGTGAGCTCCGGTCGGCAGATTAGGGGTTAATAATTGAAGTTAGGTGTCGGCGATGTTAGGGAGGGCAGATTAGGGGTTAATACTATTTATGATAGGGTTAGTGAGGCGGGTTAGGGGATCATAACTTTATTACAGTAGTGCTCAGGTCCGCTCGGCAGATTAGGGGTTAATAAGTGTAGGCAGGTGTCGGCGACGTTGAGGGGGGCAGATTAGGGGTTAATAAATATAATATAGGGGTCGGCGGTGTTAGGGGCAGCAGATTAGGGGTACATAGGGATAACGTAGGTGGCGGCGGTTTACGGAGCGGCAGATTAGGGGTTAAAAAAATATGCAGGTGTCAGCGATAGCGGGGGCGGCAGATTAGGGGTTAATAAGTGTAAGGTTAGGGGTGTTTAGACTCGGGGTACATGTTAGAGTGTTAGGTGCAGACGTAGAAAGTCTTTCCCCATAGGAAACAATGGGGCTGCGTTAGGAGCTGAACGCTGCTTTTTTGCAGGTGTTAGGTTTTTTTTCAGCTCAAACAGCCCCATTATTTCCTATGGGAGAATCGTGCACGAGCACGTTTTTGAGGCCGGCCGCGTCCGTAAGCAACTCTGGTATCGAGAGTTGCATTTGCGGAAAAAATGCTCTACGCTCCTTTTTTGGAGCCTAACGCAGCATTTGATTAAACTCTCGATACCAGAGTTAAATTTATGGTGCGGCCAGAAAAAAGCCCGCGGAGCGTTAACAGCCCTTTTACCGCCGAACTCCAAATCTAGGCCACTATGTTTTAATGTGCTATTAGTGTAATAAAAGGATACTTTTTATAAACCGTGGAAGCTGTGTGTTGGAAATCCGATATAGCTAGTTCTCCACACAGTGTATTCATTTAATTCTATATTGCTAGTAACAAATAGCATCCATTTAACCCTGAGTAGCCAATGCTTTATACAGAAAAGTGATTTATCCTCCATTTAGCCAGTAACCCACAAAGAACAGGGATATAATAACCCATTACCAACAGGGTGACACAAACCCACAACCCCCTCAGCAGTGAGGTCTCTGATACTCCAATGAGTTCTGTTGTTTGAGAGGGCAGCATGGTTTCAAGTACCCCTTGATAAATATACAGTCTCCTTCTCTCTACACAGCAAATTTAGGTAAATAACCCTACACATATCATTACACACAATACCAAGGGTAACATCACATGCCATTATTTACCTCTACCCAGCACAGATAGTCATGTTCCAGGCCATGGGAAAGGGCCCCATAAACAAGAAGTTCATTTTTATTCAGAGGGTGCATAGCTTGTGTGGTTGGGAGCTGAGGGTCAGAGCTTGTTGTCCTTACAAAATGAATCACTTAGGCACATGCTTCGTGGGCTTGTACTTAAATATGCCCAAGCGTGACAGCCTTTTTTTTTTTTTTTAGGAATCCACAGGTTACAAATGTTTTATGGTTCTTTTTTTCAGCTCCTTATGAAGCTGTCATTCAATCACAAGCAGTGTCACTTTGCATATAGTTTCAAGACACAGTTGAAGCCAAAAGATATTGACATAACAATGGAATGACAGTTTTTTTAAAAATCTTAAAAAGGCAAACTTAACATCAGATTTATAAGTAAAAAAATATATATACCAATATTTAGAATAATGGGTAAAAAAACAGAAAATCATCATTCTGTAATGTACAAAGTGGTAAATAAGAGAGACTTATTATTATGATAATACTGAAGAAAACCTCTATATTTTATTAAACAAAGCAGGATATTGATTTTAAAAGGTAAGCTAATTACAACCCAGTGTGAATGGCATATTCAAATCATTCTAATTACAGAAACAGCCTGCTCTTTTAAAATGAATGGGTTTATGCAAATAATTGTTCCTGGCACCTGACCTTATTGCCTGTGTTTCCTTTCACTAATAGCAGTTGTCAGCATTCTGATGAGTAATCAGGTGCATGCATAGAATTTGCATGGGGCTGTTGTATCTTCTGCATTCCTAATTTGCTTTCATTGCTATAGATGGACAACTATATTGACAGATATATTGTCAAGAAACTGCAGCTGCCCACTACCCGATATGAAATACAATACATAATTAAAGCACATAACAAAACTCAACCTACATTTTGCTGCAGCAGTTGAATAGTTAAAATTAAATTCTACTTTACATTTACAGTATATGTATTACTTTTTTTTTTACACCTCTATGCAATGCAATATAATGGAAAGTGTAATTTAATGCTATTTTAAACTACAGCCCCTACTGATAGAGATTGGAGTTCCTAATCACAATACAGAACAATTATGACACTCATCATATGCATTTTAAAATAGTATATACAATCTCTTTAAATATATATATTTACATTTAACATGTACTGTATTGTGTGACCTATTTCATTTTTATATATATTCAGTATATAAAAGCAACTGAGCAATGTAATGCAAAAGATCTCAACAGAAATTATAATGTTTTGCAAATTAAGAGCAGTTCAGTGATATACCCATTTAAAAGTGTGAGGAAATTGACGTTCCTTGACTAATTTTATGTAATCAATGACCTTGTGCTCTGATCTCAGATGTGTAGAATTTTGCTTGGTCAGCAAATTGTCACTGTACCTACTTACAGTGCAGCAGAATTGTATGGCACTATACAAATAAATAATAATAATAATAATTTGGCAACAACAGTAGTGGTTATGCAATATCCACAGTTGCAAATACTCAATGTAAGGATATTGCAAAACCCTGCTTAAATGTCTAGTTTTATGTTTAAATGACATTTCAGTGTTGACGTCTCCATGGAACCACTGAAGTCAACCATAAAGACAACTTGCTTGTTTGCTTCAGTGTTAAAGGGATACTAAACCCATTTTTTTCTTTCGTGATTCAGACAGAGCATTTAATTTTTAGCAACTTTCTAATTTACTCCTATTGTTATTTGTTCTCTTGTTATCTTTATTTGAAATATCAGGAATGTAAGCTTAGCAGAGGACCATTTTTGGCTCAGAACCTTGGCTAGCACTTGCCTATTTTATGCCCCTTTGACAAATCAGAAAGTAAAGTCTGAGCAACAAAGGACATTGATTAGTATTGCAGTCTTTTCTCTGGACTTTTGATTTGTGGAAGGTGTTGGGCGTCCTTAGTCTTTATCTGAAGGATTTTTGCACTTTCCTAAGGTTTGCTGTGATAAGCAATTTTCCTTTTACAGACGTTTTACCTTACTCTTAAGCCTTAATATAGTTAACATAGTTCATTATTTTGGTTTGGTTTGCTCTAAGGAGTTAGCATGTTTATTTATTACAATATGCATTATCAATCTCCTAAGGTAAGCAAGCTGTCTATCTCCCCTATTCAGGTCTCCAATCAGGCTCTAACCAATTATCCCTTAAGTACAAGTGGTATCAACGTAGGGGAATTTCTATAGGGTTCTATGAATTGATGTTGCAAGGATATAGGCCAAGCAACCAAGATATTTTTCCATTTGGCAAAAAAAGCTCTAAAATGTACGTCAGTATTTGATTTAAGGTCATGTGATTCAATAACCATTTGCAATTTCACCAGGTTAGACAATCTGATTTCCACATACGTAATAGTTGGTTAGGAACTGCCAGGATAGTACAGTTTATCAATAGTCATTCACCAGCAACACCATGGACTGGGACTAGGAAAAAAACTTTGGACATTGTAATACATATTTTATTTTGTAAATGTTTATCTAACCAATAATTTACCTTGTTCCAATATTGCGTATATTTGTATTGTATATTTTTAGAAATGTTATATAGTCAATATGGAATAAAATAATAGTTGTTCAGTAGTTTTATTTGAGATTCCCTCCAACTAATGTTAGCCATCGTAGCCACTGATAGTCTAATACTCTTTGTAATACCCTGTTCTATTATATTTAGAAAATGCTTTATTAGATTATCTTTAAGATTTTTAAGTTTTTTTTGCCACAGCTTAATCAGCAGACATCCATACCAGTAGGATATTGTTCGTCGGCCTGCGCTATATATTTTAATCCCATTAGGGATCTCAGGAGCTCCCCACTCCAAGCTATAAAGTCTAATCACTTGAGCTGTATAGCTCCTGATCTGTAAAAAAGCATAAAAATCTTTTGGCGAGAGGTTATAATTTACTAGAAGTTCAGAAAAAGAGGTAAACATCTGTTTATTTCCTTGCAAAATATGAGACAAAAAGAAACTCATTTCCCTTTCCATACTTGAAACACCGGGTCATGAAGCCCAGGAGCGAAATCGGGATTACCTGTAATAGGTAAAATTAAAGAAGCACACGGGTTATGGCCCATTATCTTACAATACTTCTGCCAGGCGAAAATGATATTTACAAATGTCTGCATATGCACAATATTCTCTGGTAGTCTAGTAGGAGGATAATGTAACAATGCCCTTAAGTCAAAGGGATCTACTAAGTTTGTCTCAATATCTAGATATGTGACGTAATTTGCCTCTGTTATCCAGTCAATTGCAAATTGTAGCATGCAAACCCAGTTATAATACTCTAGACAAGGGCATAGAGAAGCCACCATAGAAATTTGCGTGCAAGTTTTTCCCCATAAAAATAGAGTACATGCACTGTTAAACCGCAGAATATCACATTTAGCAATAAACAGAGGGAGGTTATGTAGTAAAAATAAGATCCGCGGGGAAAAAATCGTCTTAAGTATAATTACCTTATCAGATAAGGACAAGTATAATAGTTTCCAACCCTTCATCTCATTAGTGATATTTCCAAATACATCTCCATAATTAAGGTTATACCATTCATTAGGGTTTCTACTAATTTTGATACCCAGATACTTTATATATTGTACTTCTTTAAGGGTATGAAGCTTGTTACTTTCTGAGTCTTATAAATCCACATGATCTCGGATTTTGTAACAGGAACAATGTTATTTATAATGCTTGGTATATTTTTCCGCCACCTATCGTTATAAGTATTTACATGATGATTAAAAATATTACCTGTCATGAAATGGCAGAGGTGGTGTGTGTCCCCCCCCCCCCCCAAAAGAAAAAGCTGACCTTGTACTACTTTACCTTAATAAAAAAATATATATATTTCCAATGTACTTCTATTATAAAATTTGCTTCATTCCCATGGTATTTTTTTGTTGAAAATATAGCTAGGTAAGGGTCTGAAGCACTACATGGCAGGAAATAGTGCTGCCATCTAGTTCTCTTGCAAATGGATAACATTCTGTCAAAACTGCTGCTATATAGTGCTCCAGAAATGTGCACACTCCTTAGCTTACGTCCCTGTTTTTAACAAAATATACCAAAGGCAATTCGGCAATAGAAGTAAATTAGAAAGTTGTTTAAAAGTGTATACTCCATCCAAAACATAAAAGAAAAATATTTTGGTTTCATGTCCCTTTAATACCCCATAATATACAGCACGGCTTTGGCTATTTAGCCCTTTAGCTTGTCTTTCCCCTGTCGGCACAACCACACTATTTCTGCATGCCTCAAGAGTGGGGCAATGCAGAAATAGCGTAATAGAGGACACCCCATGCATGCTGATATCAGTTTCAGGGACCAATCATTGGATGCCTCAGTAGTGATGCATAGCAATTCTTTGCGTTAAACCAAAAACTCCATCTTTGTAGTACTTGACCTACAGTTGCTATAAATTACTTAGAAACAAAGACATATGGGGTATTTCTAAAATAGGGACAACATAGTGAACCTATTTGGCAGTATTTTCTCGTCTTAAGACCGCTGCTCCATAGCTGGTCCTCCGCCTTTGAGGCTGCAATCCGCTCTATCCTATACGATCAGGCTGATTGACACACCCTGCTAGCTGCCGATTGGCCGCGAATCTGCAGGGGGCAGCATCGCACAAGCAGTTCTGGTGAACTGCTTGTGCAATGTTAAATGCACAGCGATGTCTACAGCGTATCATGTCGGACAGACATTGATAAATTGGCCTCTTAATCTCCTGCAACACAAATGTTGTTTTTTTTACTGTAAGAGCAATAAAATTGTGGAACTCATTACCAAATGAGGTAGTGAATGCCAATACCTTAGATATATAAAAAATGGTTTGGATACATTTGTGGCTAGAATCAGAATTTAGAGATATGATTGCTTGTGCTAAATGGGTCAGTTTTTAATGGGATAACTTTAAGCTTAATTGGAGCATTTTTGTAATTATATTAGATTTTTATAGTTTGAACTCAATGGACTTTTTTTCAACCTCATCTACTATGTTACTATATTATTTTGTATTTTAATATTTTAATAACAATTTTTGTGTGCTTTTCACTCCTGGATTTATTTTCTGCCCTTATCGATAAAAGGGTTAACCACAATGTGTCAAAACACTTCTAGATAAATACACTGACGTGTTTTAATTCTACAAATATATACTTTTGCCTAGCAGTTTTGACTTGGGTGACCGCTATTTAGCTTACAGTCCAAGCATAGCAATTATTTGCATTAAACCAATAATTCCATATTTGTAGTATTTGACCTATAGTTGTTATAAATTACTTGGAAACAAAGACATATGGGGTATTTCTAAAATCGGGACAACATATTGAACCTATTTGGCAGTATTTTTTTGACAATAGTTTTGCAGAAATTATTATAAAGAAAACTGCAAAAAAATGCTTTTTTTCCCCATGTTGCCTAATTTTTCAGTATAAAATTCTTATTTATTATTTTTGTATATACACATCTAGGGTATCTCTAGAACGGCCTGTTTGTTAAAAAAAAACTGTGTATAATATTTATGGGTGCTCTTAACAAGAGAGAGAACAATTAAGGTAAAACCAACAGTGAACAATAATGCCAAAATTGCTTGTGTCATTTAAAGGGACAGTCTACACCAGAATTTTTATTGTTTTAAAAGATAGATAATCCCTTTATTACCCATTTCCCAGTTTTGCATAACCAACACAGTTATAATAATATACTTTAAACCTCTGTGATTATCTTGTATCTAAGCCTCTGCAAACTGCTCCTTTTTTCAGTTCTTTTGACAGACTTGCAGTCTAGCCAATCGGTGCCTGCTCCCAGATTACTTCACATGCACGAGCACAGTGTTATCTATATGAAATATGTGAACTAACACCCTCTAGTGGTGAAAAACTGTTAAAATGCAATCTGAAAGAGGTGGGCTTCAAGGTCTAAGAAATTGGCATATGAACCTCCTAGGTTAAGCTTTCAACTAAGAATACCAAGAGAACAAAGCAAAATTGGTGATAAAAGTAAATTGGATTTTTTTTTAAAATTACATGCTCTATCTGAATCATGAAAGTTTATTTTGGCCTAGACTGTCCCTTTAAGCATGGAAACTGGGGAAAATCCATGGTCCTTAAGGGGTTAATAATTAACCCTTTCGTGACAGGGTTAAAGTGCCTACATCGGAACAACTGTTCCGATGTAGACAAATTGAAACTACGCGATCGTGCATACGATCGCGAGATTTCAATTATTGGATCGCATCTGGGGGGCGTCCCTACAATCCTAGGAACGCCCTCCAGACCGCGATTAAATCCCTGAAGCACAGAAGGCTTCAGGACAGCCGTTAGTTATGACGTTCCATTCCGTCATAACGGCTTTAAAGCCCAGTCTAATTATGACGGAATGGAACGGCATAACGGCTTTAAAACAAACAAACAATTGTTACAGATTCAAAGAAACTCCAAAGCAAAAGCAAGATTCTCAAAACCAATCCTTAAATACTGGGCTATATTTTATATCTCTGTTCTACAGGTCCAGTATAATTTTCTTATATGAAAAACATCACATAAAAATCACAAACCTCTTGCTAAGAATTAGGTATAATAGATGTGTAAAGACAAGAACATCAGTGATATCTAAATACAAAAATTAAAATAATTTATCAGGAAAGAAAACTGTGCCCCGTAGCTCTATATTGTGTAATATACAACAGATTTTGGGCAAGATTAAGGGGCCAATACGGCGATTGTTAAATTGGCCCCTTAATCTTGCCCAAAATCTGTTGTATATTACACAATATAGAGCTACAATGCCTCTGTTTCCGTGCAATACTTCATGCTCGCCGTAAACAGGAGTTAAGAAGCAGCGGTCTCAAGACCTCTGCTCCTTAACTCGCCCGCTTGCTGTGAGGCTGCGGATATCAATCCGCCCGATCGTATATACTATCGAGTTGATTGACACCCCCTGCTAGTGGCCGATTGGCCGCATATCTGCAGGGGGGCGGCATTGCACAAGCAGTTCACCAGAACTGCTTGTGTAATGTTAAATGCTGACAGCGTATGCTGTCAGTATTTAGCGATGCAGGGCGGACATGATTCGCTATAACAAATCATTTCCGCCCAGAGTATGATAAATCTTCCCCTAAGAGTTAAGCACTAACGTTTGCGTGTGAGTGATAAGGAGTTTATTGTGGGTGTTTGCGCTCATCGGGTTTACCAATGGTATTACGAGTTGAAAGTGAACACGATTGAGCGTAATTGTGATTTACATGAATGTTTACCGTGTCCTCAGAGCTCTGGTTTACTGTTTCGCTAAACAAAAAATGTCACAAAACATATCAAAAATATATTACAAAGTACAGTTACAATCATAATAACACCATTTAATACAAAATACTAAAATAAAATATTGCCAGTTATAAAGGCTCAAAGATATGAAATCTCAATTGTTAGGAAAAAAAGGCAGACAAAGGATTATATACATATATCTCTAAAGATGTGTATATATATATATATATATATGTATATATGCTGTTACTGTATATATATATATATATATATATATATATATATATATATATATATATATATATATATATGTCCATATATGTGTACATATGTATTTATATGTGTAAATATGTATTTACAGACATACAGTATATACACATATAAACACACAAATACATGTGTACATATATAAAGACATATATATAAGTGCATTGGAGCCCTTCAGTTAAGTAGATGAAAACATTGTTTTTAGGTTCATTCTGTTTGAACCATATTGACAAAGGTGCTGTAAAGGCAACAAAACGTTATGCTTCTTAACCTATGGAATAAACGCTAAGTTCTATTTATGCAAGACCAGTGAGTGCCTTTTCTTGGTTGGACTCTAGCAGGCCCATTTATCAAAGGGCTTGCGGACCTGATCCGACACTGCGGATCAGGTCCGCAAGACCTCGCTAAATGCGGAGAGCAATACGCTCTCCGCATTTAACATTGCACCAGCAGCTCACAAGAGCTGCTGGTGCAACGCCGCCCCCTGCCGGCCGCCAGCAGGGAGCTGTCAATCAACCCGATCGTATTCGATCGGGTTGATGTCCGGTGATTCCTGTCCGCCTGTTCAGAGCAGGCGGACAGGGTTATGGAGCAGCGGTCTTTAGACCGCTGCTTCATAACTTGTGTTTCTGGCGAGTCTGAAGACTCGCCAGAAACACGGCCCTTCAAGCTCCGTACGGAGCTTGATAAATGGGCCTGTAGATATATATATATATATATATATATATATATATATATATATATATATATATATATACATAAATATAGTCATGTATATAGGTATAGAAATATATTGTACCGAAATACCAACATATAAACTGTACGTATATAGAAATATGTATTTATGAAGAACAGTGGAATGTGATATATTCATATTTTCAAGTCGGGTTAGCGCACATGAGAATATGTGATCGTGCTCTATGGGGGAATATGTGAATGGGCATGTGATATTCTAAGTATGGCGTTTTGCACTCCTCGGGTTAGCGTGTGAGTGGAAACTGTTTACTTTCAACCCATAATATGAGCACAACCCGATGAGTAAAGAAAGCTGAACTTCTAGCACAGTTAACGCTCGAGTGGGAGTGTTATTTAGTGCTCTATTTGTAATCTGGCCCTTTGTTGGTAGAAGGGAATGTACTACTAAATACTATATACAGCAGCATCTGTTGTATAAGGTGTAAACTGATTCACAGGTAAAAACAGGCAAAGCTCAGAAGCAGAGATGAAATGCTAAAAAATATGACCATATTGCTTTCTGAGTAAATTGCCAATTAGTTTAACAATCAAAATAAATACTTAGAACATTTCATACACCTCACTCTAATTATTGTTTAATGTCCCTTTAAATCTTAAGTTATATTTTTGTTCTATGGGGATTCAATATAGGGTAAAATCAAGCTTCACACTTAGGCCTAGATTTGGAGTTCGGCGGTAGCCGTCAAAACCAGCGTTAGAGGCTCCTAACGCTGGTTTTGGGCGCCCGCTGGTATTTGGAGTCAGTGATTAAAGGGTCTAACGCTCACTTTTCAGCCGCGACTTTTCCATACCGCAGATCCCCCTACGCCATTTGCGTAGCCTATCTTTTCAATGGGATCTTTCTAACGCTGGTATTTAGAGTCGTTTCTGAAGTGAGCGTTAGAGCTCTAACGACAAGATTCCAGCCGCCTGAAAATAGCAGGAGTTAAGAGCTTTCTGGCTAACGCCGGTTCATAAAGCTCTTAACTACTGTACCCTAAAGTACACTAACACCCATAAACTACCTATGTACCCCTAAACCGAGCTCCCCCCACATCGCCGCCACTCGATTAAAATTTTTAACCCCTAATCTGCCGACCGCCACCTACGTTATACTTATGTACCCCTAATCTGCTACCCCTAACACCGCCGACCCCTGTATTATATTTATTAACCCCTAACCTGCCCCCCACAACATCGCCGCCAGCTACTTAAAATAATTAACCCCTAATCTTCCGACCGCAAAGCGCCGCCACCTACGTTATCCCTATGTACCCCTAATCTGCTACCCCTAACACCGCCAACCCCTATATTATATTTATTAACCCCTAATCTGCCCCCCACAACGTCGCCGACACCTGCCTACACTTATTAACTCCTAATCTGCCGAGCGGACCTGAGCGCTACTATAATAAAGTTATTAACCCCTAATCCGCCTCACTAACCCTATCATAAATAGTATTAACCCCTAATCTGCCCTCCCTAACATCGCCGACACCTACCTTCAATTATTAACCCCTAATCTTCCGATCGGAGCTCACCGCTATTCTAATAAATGTATTAACCCCTAAAGCTAAGTCTAACCCTAACACTAACACCCCCCTAAGTTAAATATAATTTACATCTAACGAAATTAATTAACTCTTATTAAATAACTTATTCCTATTTAAAGCTAAATACTTACCTGTAAAATAAACCCTAATATAGCTACAATATAAATTATAATTATATTATAGCTATTTTAGGATTAATATTTATTTTACAGGCAACTTTGTAATTATTTTAACCAGGTACAATAGCTATTAAATAGTTAAGAACTATTTAATAGTTACCTAGTTAAAATAATAACAAATTTACCTGTAAAATAAATCCTAACCTAAGATATAATTAAACCTAACACTACCCTATCAATAAAATAATTAAATAAACTACCTACAATTACCTACAATTAACCTAACACTACACTATCAATAAATTAATTAAACACAATTCCTACAAATAAATACAATTAAATAAACTAGCTAAAGTACAAAAAATAAAAAAGAACTAAGTTACAGAAAATAAAAAAATATTTACAAACATAAGAAAAATATTACAACAATTTTAAACTAATTACACCTACTCTAAGCCCCCTAATAAAATAACAAAGCCCCCCAAAATAAAAAATTCCCTACCCTATTCTAAATTAAAAAAGTTACAAGCTCTTTTACCTTACCAGCCCTGAACAGGGCCCTTTGCGGGGCATGCCCCAAGAATTTCAGCTCTTTTGCCTGTAAAAAAAAACAGCTCTTTCAGCCAATCAGATTGAGCTCGCATTCTATTGGCTGATCGGAACAGCCAATAGAATGCAAGCTCAATCTGATTGGCTGATTGGATCAGCCAATAGGATTGAACTTGATTCTGATTGGCTGATTCCATCAGCCAATCAGAAAATTCCTACCTTAATTCCGATTGGCTGATAGAATCCTATCAGCCAATCGGAATTCGAGGGACGCCATCTTGGATGACGTCCCTTAAAGGAACAGTCATTCGTCGTTCAGTCGTCGGTCCGGATGGATGTTCCGCGCTGGAGGTCTTCAGGATCCTGCCACTTCGCTCCGGATGGAAGAAGATCGAAGATGCCGCTTGGAGAAGATGTTTGCCGGTCCGGATGTCCTCTTCTTGCCGGATAGGAGGAAGACTTTGGAGCCTCTTCTGGACCTCTTCAGCACCGGATTATGGATCGCCAACCCCTGCTTGGGTTGGATGAAGATCTTGGAGCCAGGACGGATCGGTGATACCTGGATGGTGAAGACAAGGTAGGAAGATCTTCAGGGGATTAGTGTTAGGTTTATTTAAGGGGGGTTTGGGTTAGATTAGGGGTATGTGGGTGGTGGGTTTAATGTTGGGGGGGGGGGTATTGTATGTTTTTTTTTACAGGCAAAAGAGCTGAAATTCTTGGGGCATGCCCCGCAAAGGGCCCTGTTCAGGGCTGGTAAGGTAAAAGAGCTTGTAACTTTTTTAATTTAGAATAGGGTAGGGAATTTTTTATTTTGGGGGGCTTTGTTATTTTATTAGGGGGCTTAGAGTAGGTGTAATTAGTTTAAAATTGTTGTAATATTTTTCTTATGTTTGTAAATATTTTTTTATTTTCTGTAACTTAGTTCTTTTTTATTTTTTGTACTTTAGCTAGTTTATTTAATTGTATTTATTTGTAGGAATTGTGTTTAATTAATTTATTGATAGTGTAGTGTTAGGTTAATTGTAGGTAGTTTATTTAATTATTTTATTGATAGGGTAGTGTTAGGTTTAATTATATCTTAGGTTAGGATTTATTTTACAGGTAAATTTGTTATTATTTTAACTAGGTAACTATTAAATAGTTCTTAACTATTTAATAGCTATTGTACCTGGTTAAAATAATTACAAAGTTGCCTGTAAAATAAATATTAATCCTAAAATAGCTATAATATAATTATAATTTATATTGTAGCTATATTAGGATTTATTTTACAGGTAAGTATTTAGCTTTAAATAGGAATCATTTATTTAATAAGAGTTAATTTATTTCGTTAGATAAAAATTATATTTAACTTAGGGGGGTGTTAGTGTTAGGGTTAGACTTAGCTTTAGGGGTTAATCCATTTATTAGAATAGCGGTGAGCTCCGATCGGAAGATTAGGGGTTAATAATTGAAGGTAGGTGTCGGCGATGTTAGGGAGGGCAGATTAGGGGTTAATACTATTTATGATAGGGTTAGTGAGGCGGATTAGGGGTTAATAACTTTATTATAGTAGCGCTCAGGTCCGCTCGGCAGATTAGGGGTTAATAAGTGTAGGCAGGTGTCGGCGACGTTGAGGGGGGCAGATTAGGGGTTAATAAATATAATATAGGGGTCGGCGGTGTTAGGGGCAGCAGATTAGGGGTACATAGGGATAATGTAGGTAGCGGCGGTTTACGGAGCGGCAGATTAGGGGTTAAAAAAATATGCAGGGGTCAGCGATAGCGGGGGCGGCAGATTAGGGGTTAATAAGTGTAAGGTTGGGGTGTTTAGACTCGGGGTACATGTTAGAGTGTTAGGTGCAGACGTAGGAAGTGTTTCCCCATAGGAAACAATGGGGCTGCGTTAGGAGCTGAACGCTGCTTTTTTGCAGGTGTTAGGTTTTTTTTCAGCTCAAACAGCCCCATTGTTTCCTATGGGGGAATCGTGCACGAGCACGTTTTTGAGGCCGGCCGCGTCCGTAAGCAACTCTGGTATCGAGAGTTGCATTTGCGGTAAAAATGCTCTACGCTCCTTTTTTGGAGCCTAACGCAGCATTTGTTTGAACTCTCGATACCAGAGTTAAATTTATGGTGCGGCCAGAAAAAAGCCTGCGGAGCGTTAACAGCCCTTTTACCGCCGAACTCCAAATCTAGGCCTTATTGATTTTACTTTTCTTACATTGATTTTCAGATATAATATCTTCCAGTTAAAATTCAAATCTATAGGGCAGTAATTTTCAATCCGCTCACACTAATAGACCAGATTTCCAGGATTACCTTGGGAGAGAGCAGGTAAATAACCATGGTTACTGATTATTTCACCTGTGCTCTAGTTCAGATTAGTGATGTCCAGAACTGTTCGCCCGCGAACGGTTCACAGCGAACATAGCTTGTTCGCCTTCGTGTTTGTGGGCAAACACATGGCGATGTTTGATCGGCCCCTATGTGTTATCATTGAGGAAACTTTGACCCTTTATGTCACAGCCGCCTGACACATTAGAGCCAATCAACGTCAGACACTCCCTCACAGACCCTCCCAGCTACTCGGAATCCACCATTTTAGACTCATAACGACCTTGCTTTCTTAATGAGAGGACGTGTTGTGTTTTTGCTCCTGACATTAATAGGAAAAACATAGCTAGGCTAGTGTATTTACAGTCCAGAAGGACTCCACTCATCTCTGCTGCAAGCACAGCACCCCAAAAAGCCAGTTTTAGGGCTATATTTCGTGCCGTTTTTTTTTTTTATTATTAGCATTTGCCTGGCTTTCAGGCTGTGTGTTTAAGGCTCACAGCATATGCTGTGATTACTGCCACCACTGATATCTCCCTAACAACATTAGTTTAAATTTAACTAACCAAAAAATTTAATTATTTTGCTAGTGTAATTTTTTTTCATTTTCTATCAGGCCAGTGTCACACAGCATATACTCTGGTTCATTGCTCTGTGCCAGCCAGCAGCCACCAGTGTTAATATCCGTTTATAACATTATTTTAAATAAAAAAAAAATAAAAAAATATTTTGCTAGTGTAATCTAATTACATTTACTATCAGGCCTGTGTCTGTCAGGCTCACTCAGCATTAATATACCTCATTTTTTTTCAGTCTTTTGGTTAATTGGTCTGTGCCAGGCAGCCACCCAGCACTCATATCTATTCTTCTTCTTCACCTTAATTTTAATATATAAAAAAAAGTTTAAATTTGTTTGATAGTGTAATCTAATATAATTTTCTATCCGGCCTGTGTGTTTTGCTGACATACAGAGCCTACTGTGTTTACTTGCTGCCCTCCCTAGTCTATGAGCCACGACTCATATGTGTTTAAACTTTTTTTAATTCCCCCCCCAAAAAAATAATTTAAATCATTTTTCTAGTGTAATCTAATAGTATTTTCTATCAGGCGTGTGTGTATCTGACTTACAGAGCCTACTGTTTTTAATAGCTGCCCTTCCAAGGCTATCAGCCACGACTCATATGTACAGGGAGTGCAGAATTATTAGGCAAGTTGTATTTTTGAGGATTAATTTTATTATTGAACAACAACCATGTTCTCAATGAACCCAAAAAACTCATTAATATCAAAGCTGAATAGTTTTGGAAGTAGTTTTTAGTTTGTTTTTAGTTATGTTTAAATATTTTTTATTGTCATTATTTTGAAATTTTGAAAACAATTACAGACATACCTTCCCCTCCATGTAATTCCCTCTACATGAAGGTTAGGAAGAAGACATTCAGTATAACATCATTTATATAGCAAATAATATAGCTAATGTGGTAAGGTTTACAGTGCTCTACTCATTCCCAATGAAATTTGAATGTCCTTTTGGTTTCTGGAATGAAAGATAGGTGGTAATATTCATAGGTCATCTTTTCCACATGATGATTTGAGTATCTTCCGTGGTGTTAGGGACCCTCTCTCAAGGGGTAGAGCAAATATCTAATTTAACTTCCATATTCACCTGTTGTTGAGTTACGATAGCAATTTCACAGTATCTGATGTCACCTGAATTAACTCTACATAAATTAACTTTAAAGAGGTATATCCTCCTTAGGAGGTAAAATTATATAAATAGGATATAAAGAAGAGAGAAAAAAAAGAAAAAAAAAAAAAAAAAGGGGAAGGGGGGATGGGGGGGGGGGAGGGGAGTGACGACACAACCTGATGTGATTATTAGGGAGTGATTTCGCAGTAGGTAAAATCCCTCGTTATTTTTGTATTTCACTTTTTTATTTATTTAGCTATCCAGTAATACCATATCGCTAGGAAAGTTTCTCTATTGTCTAGGGTGTGAGATGCCAGCTCATACATAGTATATGTATATTGGATTTTATTATAAATTTCCGTCCAGGTTGGGCTGCCTGTCTTCCAATATCTGGCTATGCATGTCCTTGTGATTGTACACAATATCCTAATAAATGTGTTGATATGTTTATTAAGTGTACTAATATTTATGTGCAGAAGGGCCTGTTGGATGGTAAGATCTATACTTTCATTCAGTATGTGACTAAGGAAGGAGGATAGCTGTTGCCATATCCCTGTAATTTCTTTGCAGTCCCACCACATATGTTTGTATGTTCCTGTCTCCCCGCACCCTCTGTAACATAAGGGACTTCCCTGTGTGTGCATATGAGCCGTTCTAATGGGTGTTAGATACCATCGGTGTATAGTCTTGATTATGTTCTCCTTAAGATCTACGCTTATAAGTCCCTTCTCAGCCTTTAGAAATATCTTTTCCCATTCTTTAGTTTCTTTAGAAATGTGGAGATCCCTTTCCCAAGCTATCATAGTAGGGGTTTTGATTTTATTCTGTGATATTTGAATATTGGTATAGAGGATAGTAATAGTATGTTTATCTCGTTCTTGCGATTTACAAAGATGTTCTAGTGGCGCGGTGTACCTTTCTCTTGGATGTTTCAGATATATCTGGGTGGCTGAATGAATCTGTAGGTATAAATACCATCTCAATTTCAAGGGGGATAATTTTTCTTGAAGTTGGTTAAATGTGAGTGTAGTTCCTCCCTCTATAAAATCTGCTACTCTATAGAGACCCTTATTTTCCCATTTCTGCAGTTGGTCCCAGAGTTCTCTGGGCAAAATATATTTTATCGGGATGTATAAGGAATATTGTGGAATAAGATTGTATTTGGTTTTTGCTTTCTTCCAGGTAGTTATTGTGGTATTTGTAGTGTAGGGTCTATATGATTCTTGTTTGGATTGTGCTTTCTCAGGATCCCAAATAATGGTATCCGTTTCCCCCCAACCACCCAGCGTTGTTTCTAGAGTAGGCCAGATAATTTCTTTATTTCTTTTTAGTAATAGACTATCTTGTGCTAATCTGGCGGCGTGGTAATATTCCATTAAATTGGGGACCCCAATACCTCCCAGAGTCCTGTGTCTAGTCAGGATAGATTTAGCAATCCTGTTCGTTTTGTCTCCTCTTATATAGATTAGTATCTCTTTTTGCAATGAGTCTATATCTGTTTTGACAATTTGGATAGGGAGTGTTCTAAAGAGATACAAGATCCTTGGCAAGATAGTCATCTTAACTGCGGCCACTCTGCCTAGCCATGAAAATCTATAGGTTTTCCACTTTGATAAATCTTTTTTAATTTGTTTGAACAATGGGATATAATTTACTTTGTATAGATGTGTAGGGCAGGAAGGAAGGTGAACTCCAAGGTATTTTAATGAATGTTTCATCCATTTGAAGTTGAAATTAGTTTCTAATAGCGTCTGAATCATTTGTGGTAGTGCAATGGGTAGGGCTTCACATTTTTCTGTGTTTATTTTGAATCCCGATATGGAAGAGAAGGTTGCTAGTGTTTGGTAAAGGTTGGGTAATGATACTAAGGGGTTAGTCACAGTCAATAAAATATCGTCCGCAAACAAAGCCAATTTATGTTCCACTTTAGCTAACTTAACTCCCGAGATGTCTATTTGAGAGCGGATTTTGGCGGCCAGAGGTTCAATGCAAAGGGCGAAAAGTAATGGAGACAAAGGACAACCTTGTCTAGTCCCATTACGAATTGGGAAGGGTTGTGATTTGTATCCTGCAGATGAAACCTGAGCTCCCGGCATGGAATAGATAACTTTTAATGCCTTAATGAATGCCCCCTCAAACCCCATTTTATGCATCACTACAAACATATAATTCCAGTCAATTCTATCAAACGCCTTCTCCGCGTCTAATGATAAGAGCAGAGAAGGCGTCCGTGTTTCATTTAAGGTCTGAATTAAGTTGGTGATTTTGCGGATATTGTCTGGAGCTTCCCTACCTTTGACAAAGCCCACCTGATCTGGGTGGACTAGGTGTGGTATAATATGTTTTAATCTGTTTGCCAATATCTTTGTAAATATTTTAAGATCTTGGTTAATCAGGGATATTTGGGCGATAATTTTGGCATTTCTTGTGATCTCTCCCTGGTTTGGGAATTACAACTATTTTTGCTGCCAGGAGCTCAGGTGGGATGGCCCCCCCTTCCATGAGATGATTACATAGTTTGACAAGGTGTGGAATCAGTGTTATTTTGAACAATTTATAATACTCGCCTGGGAAGCTATCTGGGCCCGCCGCTTTTCCCCGGTTTGAGATCTTTGATAGCCCCTAGTACTTCTACTGTGGATATGGGGGAATTCAGGGATTCTAACTGTTCCTTAGATATAGTCTGTAATAGGTCGTGGTTGAAGAAGGATGAGGTAAGTTTTTCAGTGTCTTTGTTGTGTAGGACTTTTTCCCCATCATATAGGGCACCGTAATATGTTGCGAAGGTGTCTACAATTTCTTGTGGGTGTGAGGTTACTGTGTTATGAGGTGTTTCAATTGCAGAGATTACTGAGGCTCTACAGCGTTCTCGGATTTTATGTGCCATGAATCTGTCAGGCTTATTAGCAAATATAAAATATTGTGATTGTTGGCGTTGTATTGTTCTGGTGGCTTGTGAATGAAGCAGTGTAGCTAATGCTGTTTTTTTTAGGTGGAGAGCATTTGCATTGGCTTTTGTCTTATTGAACTTATGTCGTTTTTCCAATTCCTCAATTTCTGAGTAGAACTGTTCTAGTTGTTGTCTATATTTTCTAATCTGCTGCGCTTTTTACTTAATAAGTATCCCCCTTAGGACTGCTTTATGAGCCGCCCACATGATCCCTGGATTAGTTGCAGTATCTATATTTATATGCCAGTATTCAGTTAGTAATCTCAGTACTTTGTCATGTGTTTGGGGGTCTCTAATATATGATTTGTCAAAGGTCCAAGTTTTACTTCTGTTTGGGTCACACAAACCCTCTACCTGAAGAGTGAGGATCGAGTGGTCCGACCATACGCAAGTGTGTATCTGGGAGTTGTGTAATAAAGGTTGTAATATTTGACTTACATAAATGTAATCTAATCTGATGTAGGATTTATGTGCAGCAGAGTAAAATGTAGTGTCGTTGGTCGAGCCATATAGTGTTGTCCAAGTTTCTATGAGGGAATGAGGTAGTAGGTGTTCCTGGATTGATTTGACAATGCGATTATGTCTGTTTTGTTTGTTGGTTAGGGGTCTGGATTCGGTCGGGTTAATAGGTCTCATGGTGATGTTAAAATCTCCTGCTATAAATATTTTGGTGTGGGACCATTGTGTTAGTAAGTTTGAAATTTGTTGGAAGAAGCTGTGCTGATTCTCATTTGGAGCATAAACATTGCATAGGGTAATTTCGGTATCTGAAATTCTACCTTTCACTATTATGTACCTCCCTTCAGTATCTGCGATAGTGTCCTCCTGTTTGAAATTGAGTGAAGAATGAATGAGGATGGATGTGCCCCGCTTTTTAGATGTGGTGGTTGAGTGAAAATGGGTATTAAAATTTTTTGCCCAATACTTTGGGATATTATCTTTAAGTAGATGGGTCTCCTGGAGAAATAGAATGTTGGCATGTAAAGAGGTGTACTGTGTCATCGCCATCCGTCTTTTTATATTAGTATTTAGTCCCCTAACATTATGGGATATTAGTTTTATTTTGGGGATCATGTCAGTGTGTTTGTTTTGGGTTGGTGTAGTGAGATTTTTATTACCTGAGGATCTTCGGGTTGTAAACCTGACATTACCGGTTGTAGTCGATCTGAAATGTAATTGATAGGAAGTGTTGTGTCGTCACTGGGGATGGGAGGGAAGCTAGGAAAGAAAAACAATGTTAATAACATAGCAAACAGTGCTGTGGAATCCTCAACAGAAGGGTTCCTAGGAGTAAAACTATTATGCATTCTAAGAGTAAACATAAACTAGTATGATACTAATTTGTCCTGGGGGAAATTAAATTTCCATAACAACTGATAACTTTTCTAGTGGTGAAACTTAACAGGAGTCTCTGAGTGACAAGTGGGAAAGGTCCAAAGATTTGTAGTTGCAGATGCTTTCAAGGTGAACGGAGGCTATCTCTGGATATTTTTCTCTCAGTCCATCTTTCCGACTCTCAGGCTCCTAAAGTAGTATAGTTTGAGTTCCTGTATCCATGCCACAAACAGGATACCATCTAGGAGATTTTCCCCCTTGTTTCCTTTATTTTTTGTTTTTTATAATTGATATTCTGCCATTTTAGAGAATCTGGGTGTTTGTCTTGGCCTTTGTTTTTCTCTTGATTTGGTGTTGTGCTTGGGATACTGGGTGTCTCCAGTGATAGGATGTTGCAGATCTCAGGAATATCCTCAGGGTCTTTTAGTGTGACTGTTTTGGAGTCTTTAATAATGTGTAGGGCAAACGGGAACCCCCATCTATATGGTATCTGGTGTTTTCTGAGCATTGTGGTAAGAGGGCGCAGGGATCCCCTTCTTTGCAGTGTTCTGATACTGAGGTCTTGGTAAAATTGTATGATGTTGCCCTGGTGTTTATAAGTTGGGTTTTTCCTTGCGGCTTGTAGGATTTTTTCTTTGTCTGGGAAGAAAGTTAGTTTAATTATTATGTCTCTTGGGGGCAGGCCTGGTTTGGGTTTGGCTTTTAGTGCCCTGTGTGCTCTTTCTAAGTGGAAAACATAGTCAGCTGGGGAATTTGTGATTTGGGTGAAGAGTTGGGCAAGATAGCGTGGGAGTTCTGTGGGGCCCACCTCCTCAGGAACTCCTTTAAGTCGAATGTTATTCCTCCTACTCCTGTTCTCCAGATCTTCCATTTTATCCTGGAATTCCTCCAATAATTGTTGTTGTGAGGACATGGTTTGGGACATTTCGTCCATTTGTTCCACCATGGAGTCTTTTTGATCTTCAAGTGTTTCAATTCTATTGCCCATCTCTTGTAGGTCAGATTTGATTTCGGAAAGGCTGCTGGTCACAGATGAGTGAATAGTGTCAATTTTCTCCCATAGCCTGTCAAAATTCTCTGCAATGTCCTGTTTAGATACTAAATTTCTGAGGTCAGCTTTTGTCAAAGGACTTTTGTCTTGTGGTGATTGTTGATGGTCAGCGTCCAGCTCCTCCTCTGCTTCTGTGTCTGTCAAGTGTTTAGCTGTCTGAGATGGTTTGAAGAATGTGGACACAGCTGTTGTTTTGGTTGTTTTGTCTCCCTTAGTGAGTCTTTTAGTGGACATCTTGACGTATCACAGATATAGCCAAGAGAGTGGTATTGTTTACTGCTAGGGATGAATCTGCTATCTTCTGGAGTAGCTGCTTTTTGCCAGATCAAAAGCCTTGCAGTGTATGTACTTGTATTTTGATTGTGGAAACCCAGATTCAGATTTAATTGTTTGTCTCGAGGAGGCAGATGATTTAGGATAACAAGAGGTAAGTTTATCAATCTTTAAAACATGGTATGACTCATATCAGTGTTATGTTTATTATTTTAGATCTCCTTCGGTTCCCCCATTAGAAAATTTCCTTTCTTAGGATGTAGTTTACATTTTATTCCTCTTGTTCTCCTATGTTATATTATCCCAGGTGTATATCAGGAGGTAGTTTAAGTGTAGTCGGGCTCTGGGGAGTGCTGAGAAGTATGTGTTTCAGCGCCCGATGTGTCTGCTGTAGGTTACTTTTCTCAGTTGTAGGGTGACTTCAAGGTTAGTTGTAGAATATTATGAATTAGTGATCTCCCTCTCCTCAGGGTATTTATCCTCACAGGATGATCTCGGGAAAAGGTTCAAGGGGTATGACCTGCCACCACTTTGGGCTGGCAGGAAAGGGGGGAGGAGAGGAAGGTGACAGGAGGTCCTCCTATAGCACTGCCGCTATGTTATAGCTGATTGTTGGGGGGAGCTTTTAAGTGTCCACTTAATGATAGGAGCAGACGTTATAATGTGGATAAGGAGTGGATAAGGTGTTTCTAATGTGCTTGTAGAACGTTACTTTGAGGATTCTTTTGTAGTGGCAGTTGAATGTATGCCTCTGTCTTGTGGTTAGAGTGTTAAGGTGTATAAAGTCACTGCAGAGGTTAGAGAGTAAGGATTTGGGGATTCCCCCTTCACTAGTCGGAACCTATATTGTAATATATCCCGGTTATCAACTGGGGTCCAGATCACCTGGGCTACGCAAATATCAGCCTGCAATGCAGTAGGGTAGTCTGTCTATATTATATAACACACTGTTGTTTGGGAATCAGTTAGATTGTGGATCACCTGCAGCGTTTGTTTTCTTTTTTCAGTATAGGTCAAACCGCCACAGCAGCACACAGAGACTTTCCCTCTCCCAACTCTAATTATTAATCTCTTTGTTACTTTATAGGAGTTTGTTCAAGGGTTGATTGCTGCTGTTATTCAAAGGCAATATAGTATGATGCAGTGATCAGCTTGGTCTTAAGGTTATCGTAGCGATCAGATCCTGTGTTATAATTTGTACCTTGCGGTTATAATGTTCCCACACTCTTGCTCTTACTCAGTGTCAGCAGGATATTTATATTATGTGTGTACCGGGAGTTTCTCAGTCTCTAAGAGAGCAGCTGAGCTGTGTGTTTTTGCTTTCTATATCTCTTGTTGGAGCCAGCTCTCTCCGTCTCTTCCGGGTATGTTACCGTGACGTCACAGAGCAATGGCGCTGTTTCGCGCTCTTTTGCCCCGTATCGCCAGCAGTGACTACTGTTAGGGTATTTATCCCTCAGTGATCTTCCGACTCACCGGTACTTTCAGGCGGTCCCCTCTTCTGTAGTCGGCAGGAGTCGGACTGTCTGCTTGAACTCCGGGTTCCGCTGCTGCAGATGAGCGGTTACTGTTTCGTCTGTGCTAGTTCTCCAAATAAGTAAAACAGAGTATATAGTCCCCAATCCTTTAGTGCCACCGAAGACCCAGTGTCTCAGTTTAGATAGCCAGCATCAGTAAATCAACTATAGTCCACTTTTTAATGTAAAATTATCAAAAGTATGCAGGAGCTCATTCACTCCACGTCTGTACTCCTCTCAGGCTAGCTCCGCCCCTGTTTGTTTTTAGTTATAGCTATTTTAGGGGGATATCTGTGTGTGCAGGTGACTATTACTGTGCATAATTATTAGGCAACTTAACAAAAAACAAATATATACCCATTTCAATTATTTATTTTTACCAGTGAAACCAATATAACATCTCAACATTCACAAATATACATTTCTGACATTCAAAAACAAAACAAAAACAAATCAGTGACCAATATAGCCACCTTTCTTTGCAAGGACACTCAAAAGCCTGCCATCCATGGATTCTGTCAGTGTTTTGATCTGTTCACCATCAACATTGCGTGCAGCAGCAACCACAGCCTCCCAGACACTGTTCAGAGAGGTGTACTGTTTTCCCTCCTTGTAAATCTCACATTTGATGATGGACCACAGGTTCTCAATGGGGTTCAGATCAGGTGAACAAGGAGGCCATGTCATTAGATTTTCTTCTTTTATACCCTTTCTTGCCAGCCACGCTGTGGAGTACTTGGACGCATGTGATGGAGCATTGTCCTGCATGAAAATCATGTTTTTCTTGAAGGATGCAGACTTCTTCCTGTACCACTGCTTGAAGAAGGTGTCTTCCAGAAACTGGCAGTAGCATTGGGAGTTGAGCTTGACTCCATCCTCAACCCGGAAAGGCCCCACAAGCTCATCTTTGATGATACCAGCCCAAACCAGTACTCCACCTCCACCTTGCTGGCATCTGAGTCGGACTGGAGCTCTCTGCCCTTTACCAATCCAGCCACGGGCCCATCCATCTGGCCCATCAAGACTCACTCTCATTTCATCAGTCCATAAAACCTTAGAAAAATCAGTCTTGAGATATTTCTTGGCCCAGTCTTGACGTTTCAGCTTGTGTGTCTTGTTCAGTGGTGGTCGTCTTTCAGCCTTTCTTACCTTGGCCATGTCTCTGAGTATTGCACACCTTGTGCTTTTGGGCACTCCAGTGATGTTGCAGCTCTGAAATATGGCCAAACTGGTGGCAAGTGGCATCTTGGCAGCTGCACGCTTGACTTTTCTCAGTTCATGGGCAGTTTTTTTGCGCCTTGGTTTTTCCACACGCTTCTTGCGACCCTGTTGACTATTTTGAATGAAACGCTTGATTGTTCGATGATCATGCTTCAGAAGCTTTGCAATTTTAAGAGTGCTGCATCCCTCTGCAAAATATCTCACTATTTTTGACTTTTCTGAGCCTGTCAAGTCCTTCTTTTGACCCATTTTGCCAAAGGAAAGGAAGTTGCCTAATAATTATGCACACCTGATATAGGGTGTTGATGTCATTAGACCACACCCCTTCTCATTACAGAGATGCACATCACCTAATATGCTTAATTGGTAGTAGGCTTTCGAGCCTATACAGCTTGGAGTAAGACAACATGCATAAAGAGGATGATGTGGTCAAAATACTCATTTGCCTAATAATTCTGCACTCCCTGTATGTGCTTAACCTTTTTCTTTAAATTCCCCCAAAAAAGTCTTTAAATCATTATGCTAGTGTAATCTAATTTTATTTTCTATCAGGCCTGTGTCTAGCTGTCTGACTTACACAGCATACTGTTGTTAATTGCTGCCCTACATAGCAGCCAGCCAGTGCGACCACTCATAGAGTCATATGTGCATTGCACTTCTTAACATAATTTTAATATTAAAATCTAAAATTTTAAAATATTTTGCTAGTGTAATCTAACTTAATTTTCTATCAGGCCTGTGTTTTTGTCACTTACACAGCATACTGTGTTAAATTGCTGCCCTACCTACCATCCACGACTCATATCTGCCAGCCTGTGTGCCAGGCCCAACTAGCCAATTAGTGGCACCAATCATAATTCTTGTAACAGTATATAAAAAAATAAAAATCATAATTTTTGGACTGCAAATATTCAGTCTCCTAGTGCCATTGAATTGCATTTACCTCCTGCCTGCCACTGCCAGCCTTTTGTGCCAGGCCGTCTAGCCAACTATTTACACCAATCATAATTATTGTCACAGACAGTATAGTTACTAATTTAAATTAAAAAAAATTTGATTGTTGTTCTTAATCCTCAGTTTGCTTGTGCCCTAGAATTGCACTTTTCTACTGCCTTCCAAGCCTGTGTGCCAGGCCTACTTGAAAAATATTTACACCAATCATATTTGTTGTCACAGTATTCTTAATAATTAAAAATTTAAATTTTTGGTAATAGTTGTTGTGAATCCTCAGTTTGCTGGTGCCATTGAATTGCACTTTCCTCCTGCCTTGCAGCCTGCTGTGTGCTAGGCCCACCTAGCCAATTATTGCCAGCAATCATATTTCTTTTAACAGTATTGCAAAAATAGTCAATCATCACTGTTTTGACTGTCAGTAATCAGTCTCCTAGTGTCCTTGAATTGCATCTACCTCCTGCCTGCCAGCCTTTTGTGCCAGGCCATCTTGCCAACTATTTACACCAATCATAATTGTTGTCACAGTACAGTTACTAATTAAAATTAAAAAATTCTTGATTGTTGATCTTAATCCTCAGTTTGCTCGTGCCCTAGAATTATACTTTTCTACTGCCTTCCAAGCATGTGTGCCAGGCCTACTTGAAAAATATTTACACCAATCATATTTGTTGTCACAGTATTCTTAATAATTAAAAATTAAAAATTTTGGTAATAGTTGTTGTGAATCCTCAGTTTGCTGGTGCCATTGAATTTCACTTTCCTCCTGCCTTGCAGCCTGCTGTGTGCTAGGCCCACCTAGCCAATTATTGTCAGCAATCATATTTCTTTTAACAGTATTGCAAAAATTGTCAATCATAACTGTTTTGACTGTCAG
The DNA here is from genome assembly GCF_027579735.1 of Bombina bombina. Taxonomy (NCBI): domain Eukaryota; kingdom Metazoa; phylum Chordata; class Amphibia; order Anura; family Bombinatoridae; genus Bombina; species Bombina bombina. Next base: position 952,223,031 of record NC_069501.1, read on the forward strand.
TAATCAGTCTCCTAGTGTCCTTGAAATGCATCTACCTCCTGCCTGCCAGCCTTTTGTGCCAGGCCTTCTTGCCAACTATTTACACCAATCATAATTTTTTGTCACAGTATAGTTACTAATTAAAATTAAAAAATTCTTGATTGTTGATGATCTTAATCCTCAGTTTGCTCGTTCCCTAGAATTGCACTTTTCTACTGCCTTCCAAGCCTGTGTGCCAGGCCTACTTGAAAAATATTTACACCAATCATATTTGTTTTCACAGTATTCTTAATAATTAAAAATTAAAAATTTTGGTAATAGTTGTTGTGAATCCTCAGTTTGCTGGTGCCATTGAATTGCACTTTCCTCCTTGCCTTGCAGCCTGCTGTGTGCTAGGCCCACCTAGCCAATTATTGCCAGCAATCATATTTCTTTTAACAGTATTGCAAAAATTTTCAATCATCACTGTTTTGACCGTCAGTAATCAGTCTCCTAGTGTCCTTGAATTGCATTTACCTCCTGCCTGCCAGCCTTTTGTGCCAGGCCATCTTGCCAACTATTTACACCAATCATAATTGTTGTCACAGTACAGTTACTAATTAAAATTAAAAAAATCTTGATTGTTGATCTTAATCCTCAGTTTGCTCGTGCCCTAGAATTATACTTTTCTACTGCCTTCCAAGCATGTGTGCCAGGCCTTCTTGAAAAATATTTACACCAATCATATTTGTTGTCACAGTATTCTTAATAATTAAAAATTAAAATTTTTGGTAATAGTTGTTGTGAATCCTCAGTTTGCTGGTGCCATTGAATTGCACTTTCCTCCTGCCTTGCAGCCTGTGTGCCAGGCCCACCTAGCCAATTATTGCCAGCAATCATATTTCTTTAACCCCTTAATGACAACTGACGTACCAGGTACGTCATGCATTAACAACCAGTTAATGACAATAGACGTACCTGGTACGTCAGTTGTCTAAGAGAGTGCTGGAAGCGATCGCAATCGCTTCCAGCAGCTCTCAGGGTATTGCAGTGATGCCTCCATATGGAGGCATCCTGCAATACCTTTTTAGAAGACTTCGATGCAGAGAGAGCCACTCTGTGGCCCTCTCTGCACCGGTAGCGATGGTGCCGGTTCGTTGGTGGGTGGGAGCATAACAGGGAGGCGGGTGGGCGGCCCATCGCTACCCGGCATCCGGTTCCTGTAAGTGCAATGTGCACGCCGGGTGCCGGGAGCATGTGCGCGTGCGCGATTAGCTGGCCACACTGACACCAATGAGGAGGGAAGAGGGGGGAAAAAAGATGTTAAAAATATAAATATATAAGGATCTGGGAGGGGGAGGGGGTTGGGGTATTGTGGGGGGCTGCTACACTACAGAAAATATTAATAATTGTAAAAAGAGAAAAAGATACTTTTGTTTTTGGGGGCAAATTGGGTACTGGCAGACAGCTGCCAGTACCCAAAATGGCGGCAAATAGGTAGGGGAGAGTGTTAGAGAGCTGGGGGGGGGGGGGGGATCATGGAGGTTGGGGCTAAGGCAGGGGTCCATCACAGCTAAAACATTTTATTTTTTTTTATTAAAAAAAAAGAAAAACTCCTTTTATTTAGTACTGGCAGACTTTCTGCCAGTACTTAAGATGGCGGGGACAATTGTGGGGTGGGGGAGGGAAGAGATCTGTTTGGGAGGGATCAGGGGGTGGGATGTGTCAGGTGGGAGGCTGATCTCTACCCTAAAGCTAAAATTAACCCTGCAAGCTCCCTACAACCTACCTAATTAACCCCTTCACTGCTGGGCATAATTTACGTGTGGTGCGCAGCAGCATTTAGCGGCCTTCTAATTACCAAAAAGCAATGCCAAAGCCATATATGTCTGCTATTTCTGAACAAATGGGATCCCAAAGAAGCTTTTACAACAATTTGTGCCATAATAGCACAAGCTGTTTGTAAATACTTTCAGTGAGAAACCTAAAATTGTGAAAAATGAATTTTTTTTTAATTGTTTGCTTGCATTTGGCGGTGAAATAGTGGCATAAAATATATCAAAATGGGCCTAGATCAATACTTGGGGTTGTCTACTACACTACCCTAAAGCTAAAATTAACCATGCAAGCTCCCTACAACCTACCTAATTAACCCCTTCACTGCTGGGCATAATTTACGTGTGGTGCGCAGCAGCATTTAGCGGCCTTCTAATTACCAAAAAGCAACCCCAAAGCCATATAAGTCTGCTATTTCTGAACAAAGGGGATCCCAAAGAAGCATTTACAACCATTTGTGCCTTAATTGCAGAAGCTGTTTGTAAATAATTTCAGTGGGAAACCTAAAGTTTGTGACAAAATTTGTGAAAAAGTGAACTTTTTTTTTATTTGATGACATTTGGCGGTGAAATGGTGGCATGAAATATACCAAAATGGGCCTAGATCAATACTTTGGGTTGTCTTCTAAAAAAAAATATATACATGTCAAGGGATATTCAGGTTTTCCTGACAGATATCAGGGTTCCAATGTAACTAGCGCTAATTTTGAAAAAAAGGGGTTTGGAAATAGCAAAGTGCTACTTGTATTTATTGCCCTATAACTTACAAAAAAAGCAAAGAACATGTAAACATTGGGTATTTCTAAACTCAGGACAAAATTTAGAAACTATTTAGCATAGGTGTTTTTTGGTGATTGTAGATGTGTAGCAGATTTTGGGGGTCAAAGTTAGAAAAAGTGTGTTTTTTTCAATTTTTTCCTCATATTTTATATTTTTTTTATAGGAAATTATAAGATATGATGAAAATAATGGTATCTTTAGAAAGTCCATTTAATGGCGAGAAAAACGGTATATAATATGTGTGGGTACAGTAAATGTGTAAGAGGAAAATTACAGCTAAACACAAACACAGCAGAAATGTAAAAATAGCCTTTGTCATTAAGGGTAAGAAAATTGAAAAATGGTCTGGTCATTAAGGGGTTAAACAGTATTGCAAAAATTGTCAATCATCACTGTTTTGACTATCAGTATTCAGTCTCCTAGTGTCCTTGAATTGCATTTACCTCCTGCCTGCCAGCCTTTTGTGCCAGGCCGTCTAGCCAACTATTTACACCAATCATAATTGTTGTCACAGACAGTATAGTTACTAATTAAAATTAAAAAAATTTTGATTGTTGATCTTAATCCTCAGTTTGCTCGTGCCCTAGAATTGCACTTTTCTACTGCCTTCCAAGCCTGTGTGCCAGGCCTACTTGAAAAATATTTACACCAATCATATTTGTTGTCACAGTATTCTTAATAATTAAAAATTAAAAATTTTGGTAATAGTTGTTGTGAATCCTCAGTTTGCTGGTGCCATTGAATTGCACTTTCCTCCTGCCTTGCAGCCTGCTGTGTGCTAGGCCCACCTAGCCAATTATTGCCAGCAATCATATTTCTTTTAACAGTATTGCAAAAATTGTCAATCATCACTGTTTTGACTGTCAGTAATCAGTCTCCTAGTGTCCTTGAATTGCATTTACCTCCTGCCTGCCAGCCTTTTGTGCCAGGCCATCTTGCCAACTATTTACACCAATCATAATTGTTGTCACAGTACAGTTACTAATTAAAATTAAAAAAATCTTGATTGTTGATCTTAATCCTCAGTTTGCTCGTGCCCTAGAATTATACTTTTCTACTGCCTTCCAAGCCTGTGTGCCAGGCCTTCTTGAAAAATATTTACACCAATCATATTTGTTGTCACAGTATTCTTAATAATTAAAAATTAAAATTTTTGGTAATAGTTGTTGTGAATCCTCAGTTTGCTAGTGCCATTGAATTGCACTTTCCTCCTGCCTTGCAGCCTGTGTGCCAGGCCCACCTAGCCAATTATTGCCAGCAATAATATTTATTTTAACAGTTTTGCAAAAATTGTCAATCATCACTGTTTTGACTGTCAGTAATCAGTCTCCTAGTGTCCTTGAATTGCATCTACCTCCTGTCTGCCAGCCTTTTGTGCCAGGCCGTCTTGCCAACTATTTACACCAATCATAATTGTTGTCACAGTATAGTTACTAATTAAAATTAAAAATTTTTTGATTGTTGATCTTAATCCTCAGTTTGCTCGTGCCATTGAATTGCACTTTTCTACTGCCTGCCAGCCTGTGTGCCAGGCCCAACTATCCAATTAGTGCCAGCAATCATATTTCTTTTAACAGTATTGCAAAATTTGTCAATCATCACTGTTTTGACTGTCAATCTGCAGTCTACTAGTGCCCTCCTTGAATTGCATATTCCTCCTGCCTGCCTGCCTGTGTGCCGGTCCCAACTAGCCAATTAGTTCCACCAATCCTATTTATTGTAACAGGATTGGAATTTTTGTTAATCATAACTGTTTTGACTGTTATTCTTAAGTCTCCTAGTGCCATTGAATTGCAGTTTCCTTTCTCCCAGCGTGTGTGGCAGACAGGCCCATTTGCCAACTAGTGCCAAACAATCATATTTGTTGTCACAGTACTTGTAATATTTAAAAAAATTAACAATTTGTGATTTTTAAAACATCTGTCTTTTTTGTTGTTGTCAGTCTCACAGCGTATACTGTGCCCACTTTCACAGTGCCACCACTCAATTGGTGTAATAGTATTGTTAGTGTCCATTTAAAAAAAAATGACAGGCAGAGGCAGGCCACCCCGCAGGTTCCATGGTCATGGTGCTGTGATTCCTTTAGACCCTACAAATATGCACATTGTTCAGACGCCGGGTGCCAGGGGGGACGCGAAAACTTCTGAGGAGGACCTAGTTGAATGGCTAACACAGGACACCCAATCTTCTTCAGCTTCCGCTGCTAGTCCTCCTAGCCTTGACGCACCATCTACGTCCAGCTGTGCTTTGGGCAGGTCTCAAGTGACCAGTGCCACTTCCCAACCTGTCGCCACCACCAACACTAGCACCACAGCCGCTTCACTTGATCTGTCACAGGAGTTATTGACACATCATTTGGAAGAAATGAGTGATGCGCAACCATCATTGACAGAGGATGTAGATAATAGTGATCAGTCTCAGTCAGGCAGCATTACCGACATGGAGGTACGGTGTGATGATGATGATGATGTTGTACCCGCTGCTGCTTCCTTTCTTGATGTTTCAGATACAAGTGAAGCGGTTGATGATGATGTGTCGGTGGATGTCACGTGGGTGCCTGCTAGAAGAGAAGAAGAAGAGGGGGAAAGTTCAGATGGGGAGACAGAGAGGAGGAGGAGACGATTTGGAAGCATGGGGAGGTCGTCTCAAGGAGCTAGTGGCACAGTCAGACAGCATGCATCGTCACCAGGGGTCAGCCAGACAGCACGCCGATGCCCATCAACGCATGTTGTTGCCACCACCAGAATGCCATCATCGCAGAGCTCAGCAGTGTGGCATTTTTTTTGTGTGTCTGCCTCTGAAAACAGCGATGCCATTTGCAACCTGTGCCAAAAGAAAAGGAGTCGTGGGAAGTCCAACAGCCACCTAAGTTCAACTTCTTTGCGAAGGCACATGGTCTCCCATCACAAAGGCCGATGGGAAAAACACATGAGTAGAAGCAGCACACAAAGTGAAAGCCGCCCTCCTCCTCCTGCTCCAGCATCTTCAGCCACGTCAACCAGTGCTGTCCTCCTTGCCCCCTCTCAACCATCCTCCACTCAGTCTCTCTTACGTAGCAGTTCCTGGTCATCTGCCCACAGTCAGGTGTCTGTCAAGGACATGTTTGAGCGTAAGAAGCCAATTTCTCAAAGTCACCCCCTTCTTAGCCCGCCAGCTTTTACCATACAAGCTGGTTGAGTCTGATGCTTTCAAAAAATTTGTATCTATTGGGACACCGCAGTGGAAGGTACCTGGCAGAAATTTCTTTTCACAAAAGGCAATCCCAAACCTGTACTCTGTTGTGAGAAAGGAAGTTATGGCATGTCTGGCACACAGCATTGGGGCAAGGGTCCATATGACCACGGATAGCTGGTCTGCAAAGCATGGTCAGGGCAGGTATATCACCTACACTGCGCATTGGGTAAACCTGCTGACTTCTGACAAGCCTGGAATGCGTGGCTCTGCAGAAGAGTTGGTGACACCGCCACGACTTGCAGGCAGGCCTGCTGCTACCTCCTCTACTCCTCCTACTCCATCCTCTTCCCTAACCTCTTCCTCGGCTGAGTCCTCTTCAACATCTGCGTCTTGCTCTACATCTACGGCACCCCCCCAGCTCCCCAGGTACTATGCTACATCCCGGGTACGGCAGTGTCACGCCGTCTTGGGGTTGACTTGCCTGAAGCGGAGAGTCACACCGCACCAGCACTCCTGACCGCCCTGAACGCACAGGTGGATCAGTGGCTGACTCCGCACAAACTGGAGATTGGCAAGGTTGTTTCTGACAATGGAAGTAATTTGGTGGCAGCATTGAAATTGGGCAAGTTGACACATGTGCCGTGCATGGCACATGTGTGTAATCTAATTGTACAACAATTTGTCCATAAGTACCCAGGCTTACAGGACGTCCTGAAGCAGGCCAGGAAGGTGTGTGGCCATTTCAGGCGTTCCTACACGGACATGGCGCACTTGTCCGATATCCAGCGTTGAAACAACCTGCCAGTGAGGCGCCTGATTTGCGACAGCCAGACACAGTGGAATTCAACACTCCTAATGTTTGACCGCCTGCTCCAACAAGAAAAAGCTGTTAATGAGTATTTGTATGACCGGGGTGCTAGGCCAGCCTCTGGGGAGCTGGGGATATTTTTTCCAAATTACTGGACGCTCATGTGCAATGCCTGTAGGCTCATGCGTCCTTTTGAGGAGGTGACAAACCTTGTCAGTCGCACCGAAGGCACCATCAGCGACATCATACCATTTGTTTTCTTCCTGGAGCGTGCCCTGCGAAGAGTGCTGGATCAGGCAGTAGATGAGCGTGAAGAGGAAGCGGGAGAGTTGTGGTGTCCATCACCCCCACAAACAGCCGAATCAGCATCGCTTGCTGGACCTGCGGCAACGCAGGAAGAGGATTGTGAGGAAGAGGAGTGAGAGGAGGAATGTGGCTTTGAGGAGGAGGAGGAGGAGGAGGAGGAGGAAGACTGAGCACAACAGGCATCCCAGGGTGCTTGTTGTTGTCACCTCTCTGGTACCCGTGGTGTTGTACGTGGCTGGGGGGAAGAAGATACCATCAGTGAGATCAGTGAGGAAGAGGAACGGGACATGATTAGCTCGGCATCCAACCTTGTTCAAATGGGTTCTTTCATGCTGTCGTGCCTGTTGAGGGACCCTCGTTTAAAAAAGCTGAAGGAGAACGACCTGTACTGGGTCTCCACGCTCCTCGACCCCCGGTATAAGCATAAAGTGCCTGAAATGTTACCAAATTCCCGCAAGTCGGAAAGGATGGAGCATTTTCATAATAAATTAAAAACTATGCTTTACACAGCGTATAAGGGTGATGTCACAGCACCACGGGAAGGTAACAGGGGAAGAGATTAAATTAATCCTCCTCCTCCTCCCACGACCACGGCGGCAAGGACCGGACGCTTTCCTGACGTCTTGTTGATGGAGGACATGAGTACCTTTAACTCCCATGCACCATCAGAGCCTTTCGGGATCCAGCCTTAGAGAAAGACTCAACCGACAGGTAGCAGACTACCTAGCTTTAACTGCGGATCTCAACACTCTCAGGAGCGATGGACCCCTTGACTACTGGGTGTGCAGGCTGGACTTGTGGCCTGAGCTATCCCAATTTGCAGTGGAACTTCTGGCCTGCCCCGCTTCAAGTGTCCTGTCCGAAAGGACTTTCAGTGCAGCAGGAGGTTTTGTCACTGAGAAGAGAAGTCGCCTAGGTCAAAAAAGCCTTGACTATCTCACTTTTATAAAAATGAATGAGGGCTGGATCCCGAAGGGACTGACATTGGGCGATACATTTGAATAAAAAAGGCCTGATGATGAGATGAGCTGGCTTGGGCTACAACTGGTACACAGGCTGGCCTTTTTTTTGTTATAAAGCCGGAGGACTTGCTTGACTTATTCACCAACAACTAGTGTTCAAGCCACAAGCTTTTAGGGCACTGTATAAATGTTTTACAAACATCAATTTTTCTGGCCGCTGCTACAGCAGTTGCTACAACAATACCCAATTTTTTCAGTCATTTGTACATTCCTAATTTTTCTGGCCTCTGCTGCAGCTCTGTGGATACAAAACTCAAATAAAAAAAAATAAGGCACATAACACTAGTGATTAAACTGTTACGAATTGTACAACTTAGCAAACCACTCATATCTGGTGGACTATTAAATTGAACGCAAAATGCCACAAATTTGAAGGAGGAGGACCGACCAAGCATCTTTATCCGTCTCTTGGTTGCTCTAAATTATCTCCGTGTTCCATCTATGCCATACCTGTACTCTATTGTGCAAAAGGGTGGCATATGTCGTGTTTCATGCTGTTGTGCCTGTCGCGGGTCGTGGCCCATGGTATAAAAAGGCTGAAGGAGAACGACCTGTAATGGGTGCCCCATCAAATTTTTAGAAAAATGTTCCTGGTTCCTCTCAATTGTCTCTGGGTTTCTAAAATGGATGCCATACCTGTACTCGCTTGTGCAAAAGGATGTCATATGTGGTGGTGTTTCCTGCAGTTGTTTCTGTTGAGGGTGCTGGACCCTCTTATAAAAAAGCTGAAGGAGAACAACCTGGAGTGGGAGTCCAAGCATGGTTTTTGGGGCTATTTCACTTTTCCAAACAATTATCTGTGGGTTTCTAAAATCAATGTTGTATCAGTACTCTATTGTTCAAAAGGATGCCATATGTTCTCTTTCCTGCTGGTATTTTGTTTGAGGGTCCTGGACCCTCTTATAAAAAGGCCTAAGGAGAAAGAGGTGTACTGGGTGTCCACTCAATTTTTTTTTCTATTTCACATTTGACCAAAATTATCTCTGGGTTTGTAAAATCAATGCTGTACCTGTACTCTATTGTTCAAAAGGATGCCATACGCCCCCTTTGCTGCTGGTGTTTTTTTTGAGGGTCCTGGACCCTCTTAAAAAATTGCGAAGGAGAAAGAAGTGTACTGGGTGTCCATCGAATCATTTGTTTGATTCAAATTCCCGGTTGCAACAAATTATCTCTGGGTTTCTAAAATCAATGCCTTTCCTGTAATCTAATTTTCAAAAGGATGCCATATGTCCTCTTTCCTGCTGCTGGTTTTGTTGAGGGTCCTGGAGCCTCTGCTAAAAAAGGCCTAAGGATAAATAAGTGTACTGGGTGTATAATCTATGTTTTTTTAGATTTCACGGTTGCAATTAATGATCTCTGTGTTTCTAAAATCAATGCCTTTACTGTAATCTATTATTCAAAAGGATGACATATGTCCTCTTTCATAATGTTTTTTCTGTTGAGGCTCCGGGAGCCTCTTATAAAAAGGCCTAAGGATAAAGAAGTGTACTGGGTGTCCAGTCAATGTTTTTTTCTATTTCCCGGGTCATATAAATGATCTCTGGGATTCTAAAATCAATGCCTTAACTGTAATCAATTGTTCACAAGGATGCCATATGTCCTCATCCATGCTGTTGTTTCAGTTGAGGCTCCGGGAGCCTCTTATAAAAAGGCCTAAGGATAAAGAAGTGTGCTGGGTGTCCAATCAATGTTTTTTTTTATTTCACAGTTGCAAAAAAATTATCTATGGCTTTGTAAAATCTATGCCTTACCTGTCATCTATTGTTCAAAAGGATGCCATATGTCCTCTTTCCTGCTGTTTTTGTTGGGGGTCCGGAACACTATTCTAAAAAGGCCAAAGGAGAACGACCTGTACTGTACTTGGTGTCCAATCATGTTTTTGTTTTCAATTTCACGGTTCATAATAAATATCGCCGTGTAACTAAAATCAATGTACTCTGTTGTTCAAAAGGATGGCATATGTGGTGTTTCATTCTGTTGTGGTTGTTGAGGGTCGTGGCCGTGGGACAGCGTATAAAACGGCTGAAGGAGAATAACCTGTACAGCCTTGCTCCTCTTTTTAGGCAGGCCAGCTCTTTGCATACATGCCCACAGACTCTGTAACGCATGCCTCTTTTAGGGAGAGGTGCAGCCATAATGCAGGGTCAGAACCTCTGCCTGCAACTGTTATACTCGATTTTGCGAAAGGAAGTAACCTTACCATGGTTCCCTGCACGCACGTATTGTTGTTATATTTTGGTGAGGGTAATCATGATGGCCATGTAGACCACCACCACTGAGAGTTCTGGAAGTAACAGGGATGAGATGAAAGAGCTAAGAATAGTAGAACTTGAAACAACCGAGTTAGCCATGGGTGTTAGTGCAAGACCGCTTGGCTCTTTTTTGGCTTTGGGTGCGGCTATTCATGCAGGCCATATAGAGCTGCCACCATTCGGTGTTGTATCAGGTATTAAACTAATAAGAACAGTACTACCAAAATACAGCCAATGAAGGGCCTTATGAAGACTGAGCCAAGGTTGGATTGTAGTATTTGGTTAGGCTAATTATGATGGCCATGTAGACCACCACCAAGAGTCCTGGAAGTAACAGGGATGATGAGATGAAAGTGCTAAGAATAGTACTACTTGAAACAACAGAGTTAGCCATGGGTGTTAATCCAAGACCACTTGGATTTATTTTTGTATTGGGTGCGGCTAATCATGCAGGCCATATAGAGCTGCCACCATTCGGTGTTGTATCAGCTATAAAAATAATAAGAACTGTACTATCAAAATACAGCCAATGAAGGGCCTATGAAGACTGAGCAAAGGTTGGATTGTAGTATTTTGTTCGGCTAATCATGATGGCCATGTAGACCACCCGTAACAGGGATGAAAGTGCTAAGAATAGTACTAATTGAAACAACCGAGTTAGCCATGGGTGTTAGTCTAAGACCACTCAGCTTTTTTTTGGGTTTGGGTGCAGCTAATCATGAAGGCCAGATAGACCTGCCACCATTTGGTGTTGTAACAGGTATTAAACTGCAAAGAACAGTACTACTTAACACAACCTACTTACCATGGGTCCCATAGCATATGTTTGGTTATTATATTTTGTAAGGGTAATCATGCAGGCCATATAGACCTCCACCGATAGGGTGAGTATGAGTAACAGCTATTAAAATGCGAAGGACATTACTAATTAACACAACATAGTTACCATGGGACGCAGACCAAGAGCAGATGTCTTATTATTATATTTTGTATGGGTAATCATCCAGGCCGTATAGACCTCACCAAATAGGGGGAGTTACAGAGATTAAAGTGCTAAGAATGGTAGTACTTAAAGCACAACCTAGTTAAAATGGGTACCAGACCGCATGTCTTATTATTATATTTTTTCAGGGTAATCAGGCAGGCCATATAGAACACTCCCGATAGAGGGGGGGGGGGGGGACAGGGATTAAAGTGCTAAGAAAAGTACTAATTAACACAAGCTAGTTATCATGGGTCCAACACCGTGTGTCTTGATGTTATACTTTGTCAGGGTAATCATGCAGGCCATATAGACCTCCCTTGATTGGGGGAGTAACAGCGATTACAGTTATAAGAATAGTACTACTTAAACACAACCTAATTACCATGGGTCCAAGACCAGATGTTTTATTATTATACTTTGTCAGACTAATCATGCAGGCCATATAGAGCTCCAACAAAAGGGGGGGGTAAGAGGGATTCAAGTGATAAGAAAAGTTTTACTTAACACAACAAAATTACCATGGGTCCCAGACCACGTGTCTTGTTGTTATACTTTGTCAGGGTAATCATAACCACCATATAGACCTCCACCAATAGGGGGAGTTACAGGGCTCAAAGTGCGAAGAACAGTACTGCTTAACACAACCTAGTTGGGTCCAAGAACGCATGTTTAATTATTAGACTTTATCAGATTAATTATATATCTAACAAATCTATCTATTTCTCTTCTATCGATTCTATCTAACTATCAATCTATGTATATCTATCTATCCTATCTATCAATCTATCTTCTGTCCGGGATGTTTTGAGACAGACACTTTGGGAATGTTAGTTGATTTAGGCCCATTATGGCTTAAAAGCAGACTTTGCATAAACTATGTAATTTTCCATGGGAGTTTTGTCAGGGATCCCCCTCCAGCATGCGACAGTCCAGGTGTTAGTACCCTTGAAAAAACTTTTCCATCACTATTGTGGCCAGAAAGAGTCCTTGTAGGGTTTAAAGTTCGCCTGCCTATTGAATTCAATGGCGGTTCGCGCAGTTCGCGGGTTCGCGAACAATACCGGAAGTTCGAGTCCGCCGTTCGCGAACCGAAAATTTTAGGTTTGCAACATCACTAGTTCAGATACAATGAATCTCTGGCCTGCCCAGAGGACTGGAATTGAGAAACACTGCTAAAGGGAATAGTAGAGAGATTAAACAGTTAAGCCATCAGCTTTAGCTGCTTCAGGGTGCTTGTATTCAGCAGATGTGTCAGTCCTAAAGGTCACATATATTAAATATTTAGATATGCTTGTACCTCTAATTACAACATTTGACAAGATGTTGACTGAAGCAATTGTAGATTATTAATACATCAGGAAAGTTCCAGGTGAATGCTTGTCCCCTTTAATAAAAATAAACAGCTGTTACTTCACTCATTAACTTGCTATTTGTCACCTATGCCACCAGAACAACCAGAAGTGTGCTGGGTGTCCAATCAATGTTTTTTGTTATTTCACAGTTGCAAAAAAAATATTTATGGCTTTGTAAAATCTATGCCTTACCTGTCATCTATTGTTCAAAAGGATGCCATATGTCCTCTTTCCTGCTGTTATTTTTGTTGGGGGTCCGGAACACTATTCTAAAAAGGCCGAAGGAGAACGACCTGTACTGTACTTGGTGTCCAATCATGTTTTTGTTTTCAATTTCACGGTTCATAATAAATATCGCTGTGTAACTAAAATCAATGTACTCTGTTGTTCAAAAGGATGGCATATGTGGTGTTTCATTCTGTTGTGGTTGTTGAGGGTCGTGGCCGTGGGACAGCGTATAAAACGGCTGAAGGAGAATAACCTGTACAGCCTTGCTCCTCTTTTTAGGCAGGCCAGCTCTTTGCATACATGCCCACAGACTCTGTAACGCATGCCTCTTTTAGGGAGAGGTGCAGCCATAATGCAGGGTCAGAACCTCTGCCTGCAACTGTTATACTCGATTTTGCGAAAGGAAGTAACCTTACCATGGTTCCCTGCATGCACGTATTGTTGTTATATTTTGGTGAGGGTAATCATGATGGCCATGTAGACCACCACCACTGAGAGTTCTGGAAGTAACAGGGATGAGATGAAAGAGCTAAGAATAGTAGAACTTGAACCAACCGAGTTAGCCATGGGTGTTAGTGCAAGACCGCTTGGCTTTTTTTTGGCTTTGGGTGCGGCTATTCATGCAGGCCATATAGAGCTGCCACCATTCGGTGTTGTATCAGGTATTAAACTAATAAGAACAGTACTACCAAAATACAGCCAATGAAGAGCCTTATGAAGACTGAGCCAAGGTTGGATTGTAGTATTTGGTTAGGCTAATTATGATGGCCATGTAGACCAACACCGAGAGTCCTGGAAGTAACAGGGATGATAAGATGAAAGTGCTAAGAATAGTACTACTTGAAACAACAGAGTTAGCCATGGGTGTTAATCCAAGACCGCTTGGATTTATTTTTGTATTGGGTGCGGCTAATCATGCAGGCCATATAGAGCTGCCACCATTCGGTGTTGTATCAGCTATAAAAATAATAAGAACTGTACTATCAAAATACAGCCAATGAAGGGCCTATGAAGACTGAGCAAAGGTTGGATTGTAGTATTTTGTTCGGCTAATCATGATGGCCATGTAGACCACCCGTAACAGGGATGAAAGTGCTAAGAATAGTACTAATTGAAACAACCGAGTTAGCCATGGGTGTTAGTCTAAGACCACTCGGCTTTTTTTTGGGTTTGGGTGCAGCTAATCATGAAGGCCAGATAGACCTGCCACCATTTGGTGTTGTAACAGGTATTAAACTGCAAAGAACAGTACTACTTAACACAACCTACTTACCATGGGTCCCAGAGCATATGTTTGGTTATTATATTTTGTAAGGGTAATCATGCAGGCCATATAGACCTCCACCGATAGGGTGAGTATGAGTAACAGCTATTAAAATGCGAAGGACATTACTAATTAACACAACATAGTTACCATGGGTCGCAGACCAAGAGCAGATAAGCAGGCAGGCAGGCCATATAGAACACTCCCGATAGGGGGGGGGGGGAACAGGGATTAAAGTGCTAAGAAAAGTACTAATTAACACAAGCTAGTTATCATGGGTCCAACACCGTGTGTCTTGATGTTATACTTTGTCAGGGTAATCATGCAGGCCATATAGACCTCCCTTGATAGGGGGAGTAACATGGATTACAGTTATAAGAAAAGTACTACTTAAACACAGCCTAATTACCATGGGTCCAAGACCAGATGTTTTATTATTATACTTTGTCAGACTAATCATGCAGGCCATATAGAGCTCCAACAAAAGGGGGGGTAAGAGGGATTTAAGTGATAAGAAAAGTTTTACTTAACACAACAAAATTAACATGGGTCCCAGACCACGTGTCTTGTTGTTATACTTTGTCAGGGTAATCATAACCGCCATATAGACCTCCACCAATAGGAGGAGTTACAGGGCTCAAAGTGCGAAGAACAGTACTACTTAACACAACCTAGTTGGGTCCAAGAACGCATGTTTAATTATTAGACTTTATCAGGGTAATTATATATCTAACAAATCTATCTATTTCTCTTCTATCGATTCTATCTAACTATCAATCTATGTATATCTATCTATCCTATCTATCAATCTATCTTCTGTCCGGGATGTTTTGAGACAGACACTTTGGGAATGTTAGTTGATTTAGGCCCATTATGGCTTAAAAGTAGACTCTGCATAAACTATGTAATTTTCCATGGGAGTTTTGCCAGGGATCCCCCTCCAGCATGCGACAGTCCAGGTGTTAGTACCCTTGAAACAACTTTTCCATCACCATTGTGGCCAGAAAGAGTCCTTGTAGGTTTTAAAGTTCGCCTGCCTATTGAATTCAATGGCGGTTCGCGCAGTTCGTGGGTTCGCGAATAATACCGGAAGTTCGAGTCCCCCGTTCGCGAACCGAAAATTTTAGGTTCGCAACATCACTAGTTCAGATACAATGAATCTCTGGCCTGCCCAGAGGACTGGAATTGAGAAACACTGCTAAAGGGAATAGTAGAGAGATTAAACAGTTAAGCCATCAGCTTTAGCTGCTTCAGGGTGCTTGTATTCAGCAGATGTGTCAATCCTAAAGGTCACATATATTAAATATTTAGATATGCTTGTACCTCTAATTACAACATTTGACAAGATGTTGACTGAAGCAATTGTAGATTATTAATACATCAGGAAAGTTCCAGGTGAATGTTTGTCCCCTTTAATAAAAATAAACAGCTGTTACTTCACTCATTAACTTGCTATTTGTCACCTATGCCACCAGAACAACTTGCAGAAGTCAAAAAATACAGTGAGATGTTTTTCAGTTCAGTTTCAGAAGTTTTGAATTTTAAAGAAAAGGACCATTGAATACAGTAGCATTGCATAAACAACAATACAATAGCAATTAGACTGATTGTTACAGACACAAAAGCCATTCTTTTTTTCATGGTTCAGATCTAGCATATCATTTTAAACAACTTTGCAATTTACTCCTATAATCAATTATGCTTCATTCTCTTGGTATCCTTTATTAAAGTAGCAGCAATGCACTTCTGGGAGTTATTTGTACACATCTGTAAACCAATGACCTCAGTCATATATGAGCAGCCACCAATCAGTAGCTAGCTCTAAACTCCTGAGCCTACCTTGGCATACTTTTCAGCAAAGGATAACAAGAGAAGAATTCACATTAGATAACAGAAGTAAATTAGAAAGTTGTTTAAAATTTCGTACTCAATCTGAATTTGCAAAGAACATTTTGAGTATACTGTCCCTTCAAATAGGCATATTTTTTGATAAATTTAAAAAATGTACCTCAATTTGCCAGCCCCCTGTATTATGTATCATGTGCCAGCCATCAGCCAATCACAGACTCAAATACATATTTATGAATTTGTGCACATACTCAGTAGAGGCCTCAAAAACTTACACCAAGATTACAAGTTTTGCTGTATGGAGCGGTAAGGTTATACCACTGAAAAATTGGCCACTGTGCGTGGAATGGAATGTCTCCCATATTACAAGTCGCGGTGGTATAGCTATACCGCAAGCATTTTAGCCTGTAATGCATCTCTTCATTCCACACTCAGGATTTCCATAGCGCCGTATTACAGGTTGTGTAGTCCGGCTAAAATGCTTGCGTAATAGCCTATACTGCCCTGATCCATAACGCGATCTGAGACCAGTAGTTATGGATTTTGCAAAACAAAAATGTTTCACAAAACTCATAACTAAAATGTTACAAAGTACACTAACACCCATAAACTACCTATTAACCCCTAAAATGCCACCCTCCTGCATCACAAATACAATATTCAACAAGTTATTAACCCTTAATCTGCCGCCCACCCACATAGCCAACACTAAATAAACCTAGAAGCAAAAGAAGGAGGCAGACGTCCTTGAATATTAAAAATCCATTTTCTTTATTCTTTAACACAAGGACATAAAATGCAGGCTAATCTGACTAGTTTCGGCGTAGTGCCGTAATCATAAACCTGAGGTTTATGATTACGGCACTATGCCTAAACTAGTCAGACCAGCCTGCATTTTATGTTCTTGTTTTTTGGTGAGGCAAAGGAGTAGTGGTTGCACTTATAACCATGTGTAAGTAGAAATTGCCAAGCCAGGCACCGGGACTTAGGTCGATAGACACCCCCCCAAACAGTACATATGTGAGCCAATATAAGAGGTGTACCTTGAGCACTGAAGGGAGAAATCCTGTATATACACGGAGCGATATCC
The DNA here is from genome assembly GCF_027579735.1 of Bombina bombina. Taxonomy (NCBI): domain Eukaryota; kingdom Metazoa; phylum Chordata; class Amphibia; order Anura; family Bombinatoridae; genus Bombina; species Bombina bombina. Next base: position 952,239,933 of record NC_069501.1, read on the forward strand.
GATGGCAGCGTGTCTGCCGACTTCTCTTGCTTCCGCCTCTATGCAAAACCCGGTCTGCAGCTCTGTGAACGTCACCGCGTGACGTAAGGAGGGGTGTGTGTGTTGACGATCTGTATATTCACCCGGCCCAGCGGTTAGTGAGGAGTGTAAACCTGGACTCAATAGCTGGTCAGAGCATCACAGAAGAAAGGATGGAGTCCCAGGTTAAGATAAAACAAATTCTTTATTCGATTCTTTAAAAGTGAAGTTCAAGTGAGTCGCAGCTCACACGGACACAAAGAAACCCATAGAGAAAGAAAATATGGGTTTCTTTTTTCTTTTCCTTCTCCTCTTCTCTCTTCTCTTTATTCTTCTTTTCTCCTCTTTTTGCCTTAGCGACAGTGCGTGTTTAAGCTTATAATGTGGACATATCAGCTTATTGTTTACATGCTCACATCAGTTATCATATCATTATGTTACATTGACTTCTGCCTCGTATATTGTGGTTATATACATCCTCTAATGTCAGCATTCTAAGCATCCCTAGTCCACAACGAGTCTACATTACCTATATTGCTGCTAGTCTGTCCCTTTAATTCATGCGCTGTTTTTTCAGTCTCTTTTTTCTATTTCCTATTCTATATTTCTTTCACTATCTTTTTCTTTTCATTACACTTTCACATCTCGTATTTCTCCTTTCACATCAAACACCCCTTGCTCTAATATATTATGACATGCATAGGGTTAACTTCTATGTGCATGCTAGGTGTGTTGAAATGGGCGTACATTTTTAATCCTTGTAAGTGTTTTAGCCAATTGAATCACTTCTCACCCTTTTTAAAGATTACACAGGTATAGCACCTTAGGCTATGATTACGGCATTTAGCCGAAACATGTAAGCCACTGGTGCTACGCTCATCTCTCCACTCTTTTTCTGGCTGATTTTGTGTCCGTGTGAGCTGCGACTCACTTGAACTTCACTTTTAAAGAATCGAATAAAGAATTTGTTTTATCTTAACCTGGGACTCCATCCTTTCTTCTTGTTTTTTGGTGTCATGGATTTTATCCCTTACTGAATAAAGAAAATGGATTTTTAACATTCAAGGACGTCTTCCTCCTCCTTTTGCTTCTATATTTTATTGGGACTACAAGGAGTCCCTTCCTGGGCAGAAATCCTTTTTTGTGTCCTCACACTTAATAGCCGATGCCACTACTGTTCCAGGATATCCAAGATTTAGCTTTGTTTGTAAAAAGAAGCTGATTGGCCAACCGCAACACACCTCTATACACCCCCCCCCCCCCCATGCTACATCTTCTTTACCTGGAAGTAAGCTGGAATGGAGAGGAGGTAGCGATTAAAGTGAGATGGTGTTTCAGCCAGAAATTGTTTATACGCTACATAAGTATACCTGTGAGGAGTTCTAGCACTCGGGAACCGGATGAGAGAAGGCTGATCTCGGCAGAAGGGCGAGTGTTTTGATCCCTACTCCGCAACTGTGGATGCCGGATAGCTACAGGACTAGGGGTTGTGTGTTTAGGTGTTTGTATATTGCTTGTGGACATTGCTGGCCTACTCCTGTCTATCCTTTTGTGAACTTTCTTGCAACTTATAATTATTGTGACTACGAGTCTCCCACTATCCGCTTATGTGTATGAAATGTTTTGACTGGGAACTTTCTCTATGTTTGTTTTACTAAATAAACCTATTAACCCCTAAACCGCAGGCCCCCCACATCGCCACTACTATGATAAAACTATTAACCCCTAAACTGCTGCCCCTGCATCGCTAACACCTAAATAAAGTCATTAACCCCTACATCGCAACTACTATAATAAACCTATAAACCCCTAAACTGCCGGCCCACCACATCGCTTCTAATAAAATAAACCTATTAACCCCTAAACTGCCACCCCCAAGATGCAATAAACCTAATTAAACTATTAACCCCTAAACCGCCACCCACCACTACGCAAATACCTAAATTTATCACTAAGCCCCCTAACCTAACACCCCCTAAATTAACCCCAATCACATAAAATAAAAAAATACTAAGTTACAGACAGATAGCTCAGCACTGTGGCTGAGCTCTGTAGTAACCCAAGGATTGCAGGTTCGATCCCTGGCGAGGTCCACTCAGCCTTTCATCCTTCCGAGGTCGATAAAATGAGCAGCGCCTTGAGACCCTTACAGGTGATTAGCCGCGCTTTACAAGTACCCATTACATACATACAAAATAAAAAAATAAAAAATCCTAACATTACTTTAAAAAAAACCCCAAGAAGATTAAATTTAAAAAAAATAAACCAAATTATCAAAAAAAAATAATTAAACCTAATCTAATACCCCTATAAAAATAAAACGCCCCCAAAATAAAAACACCCCCTAATCTAAAACTAAGCTTCCAATAGCCCTTAAAGGGACATGGAACCCACATTTTTTTTCTTTAATGATTGAGATAGAGAATACAATTTTAATTTTTTTTTAATTTACTTCTATTATCTAATTTGTTTTATTCTCTTGGTATCATTTGTTGAAGAAGCAGCAATGCACATGGGTGGGTCAATGAAAATCAGTATTTATATGCAGCGACCAATCAGCAGCTAGAACCAAGGTTCTTTGCTGCTCATGAGCTTGCCTAGATAAACCTTTCAGCAAAGGATAACAAGAGAAGGAAGCAAATTAAATAATAGAAGTCAATTAGAAAGTTGTTTAACATTGTATTCTCTATCTGAATCATGAAAGAAAATGTTAGGGTTTCATATCCCTTTAATAGGGCCTTTTGTAGGGCAATGCCCTAAGTTAAACAGCTCTTTTACCTCAAAAATGCAAATTAACTCCTAACAGTAAACCTCCCAACCCACCAAACCCCCCCAAATAAAAAAACCTAACACTAAAAAAAAAGGCTACCCATTGCCTCCTATTGGCTGATTTGAAATTTTCAGCCAATAGGAATGCAAGGTACCCCAATATAAAACGGGTACCTTGCATTGAAGCTTAAGTGTGCGGCGGACGATCGCATGAAAAGGATCCTCCACACTGCATGGCTCCGCGGCCGCTGGTCCTGTTCTGCGGACACCTCCACTTCGCCTTCGCCCTGGATGAAGATAGAAGAGGTCCCTGCGCTGGATGAATATGTCGCTGCCTGGAAGAAGACCTTCACCGCTGGACTTCAGGAATGGTGAGTACCTATTTTGGGGTTAGACTTTTTTTTTCTTTTTTTTAGATTAGGGATTTTTTTATTTTAATGGGCTGCAAAAGAGCTGATTGCCCTTTTAAGGGCAATGCCCATACAAATGCCCCTTTAGGGGCAATGGGTAGCTTAGGTTTTTTTAGTGTTAGTTTTTTATTTTGGAGGGTAAGGTGAGTTGGGGGGTTTACTGTTAGTGGTTAATGTGTATTTTTGAGGTAAAAGAGCTGTTTAAATTTTAAGGGCTATTGGTATCTTAGTGCTAGATTAGGGGGTGTTTTTATTTGGGGGGTGCTTTTTATATTTAAAGGGGTATTAGATTAGGTTAAATTTTTTTATTTTTTTCTGTAATTTTAGAGTTTATTATTTTTTGTAATTTTAGACTTATTTATTTTAATTTATTCTTAGGGGTTTTTTTAAAGTAATGTTAGGATTTTTTATTTTAATTTTTACTTTTTATTTTTTATTTTATGTAATTGGGGTTAATTTAGGGGGTGTTAGGTTAAGGGGCTTAGTGATTAAATTAGTTATTTGCATTGTGGGGGGATGGTGGTGTAGGGGTTAATATGTTTATTTTATTAGTAGCAATGTGGGGGGCCGATGGTTTAGAGGTTAAAGGGACAGTCAACTCCAGAAATGGTGTTGTTTAAAAAGATAGATAATCCCTTTATTACCCATTACCCAGTTTTGCATAACTAACACAGTTATAATAATACATGTTTTACCTCTGTAATTACCTTGTATCTATGCCTCTGCAAACTGACCCCTTATTTCAGTCCTTTTGACAGACTTGCATTTTAGCCAACTTCAGGTGAGTGAGCTCAATGTTATCTATATGACACACATAAACTAATGCCCTCTAGTGGTAAAAAACTGGCAAAATTCATTCAGATTAGAGGCGGCCTTCAAGGTCTAATAAATTAGCATATGAACCTACTTAGGTTTAGCTTTCAACTTTCAAGAAAAAATTGGAAAGTTGTTTAAAATTACATGCCCTATTTAACTCCTGAAAGTTCAATTTGGACTTGACTGTCCCTTTAATTACTTTATTTAGGTGTTAGCGATGCAGGGGACGGCGGTTTAAGGGTTAATATTTTTATTATAGTAGTAGCGATGCGGGGGCGGTGGTCTAGGGGTTAATCACTTTATTTAGTGTTGTCGATGTTGGGGGGCGGCAGATTAGGGGGATTTAGAAGACTATGGGTTTATGTTAGGGTGTCAGGTTTTTACATAACTTTCTTTTCCTCATAGCCATCAATGGGGATTGCGTTACGGCGATTGCCATTACGTCAGTGGCGTATTTAGGTTTTGTGCTGCCCTAGGCACTCAAAATTTTTTGGTCAGGGTATTGTGACTTTTTTTAGGAAATGTTCATCAGGACTTAGCTTAAAATTATCATATATATATATATATATATATATATATATATATATATATATATATATATATATATATATATATATATATACACATACATACACACACACATACATACATACACACACACACACATATATATATATATATATATATATATATACACACACACATACAGGGAGTGCAGAATTATTAGGCAAGTTGTATTTTTGAGGATTAATTTTATTATTGAACAACAACCATGTTCTCAATGAACCCAAAAAACTCATTAATATCAAAGCTGAATAGTTTTGGAAGTAGTTTTTAGTTTGTTTTTAGTTATAGCTATTTTAGGGGGATATCTGTGTGTGCAGGTGACTATTACTGTGCATAATTATTAGGCAACTTAACAAAAAACAAATATATACCCATTTCAATTATTTATTTTTACCAGTGAAACCAATATAACGTCTCAACATTCACAAATATACATTTCTGACATTCAAAAACAAAACAAAAACAAATCAGTGACCAATATAGCCACCTTTCTTTGCAAGGACACTCAAAAGCCTGCCATCCATGGATTCTGTCAGTGTTTTGATCTGTTCACCATCAACATTGCGTGCAGCAGCAACCACAGCCTCCCAGACACTGTTCAGAGAGGTGTACTGTTTTCCCTCCTTGTAAATCATTTGATGATGGACCACAGGTTCTCAATGGGGTTCAGATCAGGTGAACAAGGAGGCCATGTCATTAGATTTTCTTCTTTTATACACTTTCTTGCCAGCCACGCTGTGGAGTACTTGGACGCGTGTGATGGAGCATTGTCCTGCATGAAAATCATGTTTTTCTTGAAGGATGCAGACTTCTTCCTGTACCACTGCTCGAAGAAGGTGTCTTCCAGAAACTGGCAGTAGGACTGGGAGTTGAGCTTGACTCCATCCTCAACCCGAAAAGGCCCCACAAGCTCATCTTTGATGATACCAGCCCAAACCAGTACTCCACCTCCACCTTGCTGGCGTCTGAGTCGGACTGGAGCTCTCTGCCCTTTACCAATCCAGCCACGGGCCCATCCATCTGGCCCATCAAGACTCACTCTCATTTCATCAGTCCATAAAACCTTAGAAAAATCAGTCTTGAGATATTTCTTGGCCCAGTCTTGACGTTTCAGCTTGTGTGTCTTGTTCAGTGGTGGTCGTCTTTCAGCCTTTCTTACCTTGGCCATGTCTCTGAGTATTGCACACCTTGTGCTTTTGGGCACTCCAGTGATGTTGCAGCTCTGAAATATGGCCAAACTGGTGGCAAGTGGCATCTTGGCAGCTGCACGCTTGACTTTTCTCAGTTCATGGGCAGTTATTTTGCGCCTTGGATTTTCCACACGCTTCTTGCGACCCTGTTGACTATTTTGAATGAAACGCTTGATTGTTCGATGATCACGCTTCAGAAGCTTTGCAATTTTAAGAGTGCTGCATCCCTCTGCAAGATATCTCACTATTTTTGACTTTTCTGAGCCTGTCAAGTCCTTCTTTTGACCCATTTTGCCATAGGAAAGGAAGATGCCTAATAATTATGCACACCTGATATAGGGTGTTGATGTCATTAGACCACACCCCTTCTCATTACAGAGATGCAAATCACCTAATATGCTTAATTGGTAGTAGGCTTTCGAGCCTATACAACTTGGAGTAAGACAACATGCATAAAGAGGATGATGTGGTCAAAATACTCATTTGCCTAATAATTCTGCACTCCCTGTATATATATATATATATATATATATATATATATATATATATATATATATATATATATATATATATATATATATATTTATTTATGTATCCAAATTGTTTTGAAGAAAATAAGGGGAGAAGAGTAAGGGATCAAAATAAAAAGTTTCATAGGAATTTATTTAAAAGTTAATTAAATTTCTGAAAAAGCACTTTATGCTGTACTGTGACACTGGCAGCTGCAATTTATACTCTCTGCTCAGTGAACTTAACCCTAAAAGCTCTGCATGTTGTTTTATGTGCAGAGCTTGTAGGATTAAGTTCCCGTAGCAGAGAGAATGTAAATTGCAGTGGCCAGTGTCTCTGCAGCACTTGATTTGTTATTTAGATAGCAGTGGTGGCCATGCCATAAAAAAGTTAAACTAACACAGCACAGTAGCACACACAATGAATTATGTGGCTGGCAAATACAAGCAGGCAGTGGCAGGATAAGAAGAGACATGCGGGGAGCCCGGGAGAGGAAAGTAAAAAAACAACAACTGCACAGCTGGCTCCTTCACTGAGTGTGCTGATTACTGCAGTGACAGAGAGCTAAACAACCCCAGGCTGGATTGCTAAAGTGCACTGCAACTTTATAAGTTTTATTACCTTAAGACTTAAGTCTGACTAGTTCTTCCTTCCATTCCTTCCACATAACTGACTGTGACTGTCTCTCTGTATCCACCCTCTGTATCCACAGACAGAACACTCGCCGCTCATACCCCCAGCCCTCCACAGTACAGCACATTTGAGCGTGCACCTGCCCCGCCCCCCAGAAATGTTCCCGGGCAAAAAAAAAAGTTTTTCTAAATGTAAAATAATTTGCCTTCGCAAAATTGTAAACATTTTTTTTTAATGACCCTACATATTCAGTGCAGTAGCGGCAAAGTGCCGCCCCCCAAAACCTGTCGCCCTAGGCACCGGCCTTGTCGGCCAATGCGTTAACACGCCCCTGCATTACGTAGTTTGCAGGTGTTAATTTTTTTCTAATACTTTCTCTCCATTGATGTCTATGAGGGAAAACGTGCATGAGCACGTCAAGTCAGGCCTTGGGTTTTGTGTGGTATGGAGCTTATCGCACCATAACGCACAACAAAAGAAGGGTTTTCAGTAACTTGTAATGGCAGGGCTATGGAGAGTTTGAAAGCGCTCATTTTTTTGCGTTATTTACACACCCGGTTTAGTGCATATCTTGTAATTTTGCTGATAATTTTAGTAGAAATCCACCGTTATTATAAAAACAGCTTCAGTTTTGGAAATTGCACTAACCAACTATTCATTCACTATAGTCTAAACCTGATAGTTTCTAACATAATTTTAATATTTTGGAATGTCACACTAAAAAATTTATACAAATTACTGCTTCAGAAAGCTTGTGATTCTTATATGAAGAAATCTAATATACTTTATTTTTCCAAATTTATCTCATGCTTCATAAATATATTTTTATTACAAAAAGCTCACATCAAGCAGTATTCTGATCACAGGACATACAATTGCATTATCTTATTTGTGGTTATGAATTTGCAGAACATTTCCAGCATTTTTAATGTAAGCAAACAAAATGAATTATAACTCAGAACTGGAGGGTCGTTTTAGGATATTGTGGTTTTAACATAAAACAGTAAAGCAATTGTTAAAACTGTGTAGAAAGAAATGTCAAATAGACCAAAAAACACAAAGACCTGTCTCCTAACTGTGTAAGACACCTCAACCCCTTTTTACACAGTTAGCAGACAGGTCTTTGTTTCATTGATTCAATCTTGAGACTTTTTGTGGCATACTCGCATTGTTTCAGTAATTATTTTGATTTTCTTTTTTTTTGCTTTTTTTATTATTTTACATTTATTTTATTTTTTTAATTTATTGTATTTCATTATTTAGGTACTTGGGGTGAGATTACATATACGGAGTAGGTTTCAGCGCAACTGCTGAAACCCATGCCACCCGTAAATTCACCTCGCACATCAGATGAATCGCATATATGGCGTTGGCAGATCTTATACTGCGTAAGTCGGATAAACTGTCGATGTACAGAAATGTAGGGAAATAAAAGTTTAATCACCTGTAAACGTCTAACCCGCCTCCCAAAAAATGAACCCAAAATGTCAAAACCCCTAATCCGTCATCCCCCCCACATCTCAACTAATAATAAAATGTATTAACCCCTAATCTACCATCCCCCACATTGCAACTAATAATAAAATGTATTAACCTCTAAACCCCCAACCACCCAGAATGCAAACTACCTATTTAAAATATTAACTCCTAATCCGCCAACCCCCACATCGCAAACTAGCTAATAAATGTATTAATCCCTAAACCGATACAAACAAAAGATGCAGCAGCATAAGTATTTTACCAATTTATTATGGCACAAACAAAGTCAAAGTGGACTTTGTTTGTGCCATAATAAATTGGTAAAATACTTATGCTGCTGCATCTTTTGTTTGTATCTATTTGGGGGTTTGCAGGAACCCTGCAGAGAGCATTGGGCTTTTAAGGGTGCTGGACTTTGGACTGTTAACCCCTAAACCGCCATCCCCCCACAACGCAAAGTACCTATCAACATTATTAACCCCTAAACCGCTCACCCCACAATGCAAAGTACCTAATTACCCTATTAACCCCTAATCTGTCAACCCCCACATAGCAACTAATAATAAAATGTATTAACCTCTAAAGCGCCAACCACCCACAATGCAAACTACCAATTTAAACTATTAACTCCTAATCCGTCAACCCCCACATTGAAAACTAGCTAATACATGTATTAACCCCTAAAGCGTCATCCCCCCACAATGCAAAGTACCTATCAATAGTGATGTCACGATTCTGTACACGAACGCAAACTTCCGCAAAAGTTTGCGAACTGGCGAACCGGGCGAACCGCCATTGACTTCAATAGGCAGGCGAATTTTAAAACCCACAGGGACTCTTTCTGGCCACAAAAGTGATGGAAAAGTTGTTTCAAGGGGACTAACATCTGGACTGTGGCATGCCGGAGGGGGATCCATGGCAAAACTCCCATGGAAAATTACATAGTTGATGCAGAGTCTGTTTTTAATCCATAAAGGGCATAAATCACCTAAAATTACTAAATTGTTTGGAATAACGTGCTTTAAAACATCAGGTATGATGTTGTATCGTTCATGTAGTGTAAGGGTTATGCCCGCTTCACAGTGACAGACCAAACTCCCCGTTTAACGCACTGCAAACAACCGCAAACAGTCCATTTGCACAACCGCAAACTCCCCATAGATCAATAGATGCAATAGATACATTTGATGATAGATACAATAGATACGATAGATAGATTTGATAGATAAATAGATAGATTTGATAGATAGATAATTTCCCAGACAGAGAATTACAAGACAGGCGGTCTGAGACCCATGGTAAGGTTCCCACAGGCAGTTGCGGCGCCCGAGGCTCTGATTAGAACAGAGCACTCTGTGTATCTGCCCTCAGCCGAAATCAGAACATTCTTTAGCTTTCTGCCTGTCAGCCAAATGTCCGTCTACCAAATGTCCGTCTGCCAAATGTCCTTCTGCATTTTGTCAGAGCACCGCGTGCAATCTACTGTGCCACCAGATAGGAGTGGTATGTTAACTAGTACTATTCTTATCAGTTTAATCCCTGTTACGTCCCCTATCAGGGGACGTGTATATGGCATGGATTTTAGGAACCGGGAGATGGAAAAAGATGCTTGGACACCCAGTACAGGTCGTTCTCCTTCAGCCTTTTTATACGAGGGTCCCCGACCCTCAACAGGCATGACAGCATGAAAGACCCCATATGCCATGACTTCCTTTTGCACAATCGTGTACAGATATGGCATCGTTTTTAGGAACCCAGAGATAATTTTTAGGAACCGGGAGATGGAAAAAGATGCTTGGTCGGTCCTCCTACTTCAAATTTGGGGCACTGCGCGTGCAATCTACTGTGCCACCAGATATGAGTGGTGTGTTAAGTAGTACTATTCTTAGCAGTTTAATCCCTGTTATGTGCCTTTTTTTTTATTTGGGTTTTGAAGCCACAGTGCAGCACCAGAGGCCAGAAAAATTAGGCATGTACACATGCCTAAAAAATTGATGTTTGTTTGACAATTAGAAAGTGCCCTAAAACATTGCAGCTTGAACCCTAGTTGTTGGCGGATAAGTCATGCAAGTCATTCGGCATTCAGAGATAAAATACAGCAGCGTGTGGACCATTTTTAGCCCAAGGCAGCTCATCTCATCAGGCCTTTTTTACTCGAATGTATCGCTCAATGTCAGTCCCTTCGGGATCCATCCCTCATTCATTTTAATAAAGGTAAGATAATCAAGACTTTTTGACCTAGGCGACTTCTCTTCTCAGTGACAATACCTCCTGCTGCACTGAAGGTCCTTTCTGACAGGACACTTGAAGCGGGGCAGGCCAGAAGTTTGATTGCAAATTGGGATAGCTCAGGCCACAGGTCAAGCCTGCACACCCAGTAGTCAAGGGGTTCATCACTCCTCAGAGTGTCGAGATCTGCAGTTAATGTGAGGTATTCTGCTACCTGTCGTTCTCTGAGGCTGGATCCCGAAGGACTGTGGCGATGCATAGGAGTTAAAAAGGTCCGCATGTCCTCCATCAGCAACACGTCTGGAAAGCATCCTGTCCTTGCCGGCATGGTCATGGGAGGAGGAGTATTACTTTCATCTCTTCCCCTGTTAGATTCCCGTTGTGCTGTGATATCACCCTTATATGCTGTGTAAAGTATACTTTTTAATTATTTTTGAACTGCTCCATCCTTTCCAACTTGCGGGAATTCGGTAACATTTCAGTCACTTTATGCTTATACCGGGGGTCTAGTAGCATGGACACCCAGTACAGGTCGTTCTCCTTCAGCTTTTTTATACGAGTGTCCCTCAACAGGAACGACAGCATGAAAGACCCCATTTGCACAAGGTTGGATGCCGAACTACTCATGTCCCATTCCTCGTCCTCATTGATCTCACTGAAGGTATCTTCTTCCCCTCAGCCACGTACAACACCACATGTACCAGATAGGTGACAACAACGAGCACCCTGGGATGCCTGTTGTGCTTGGTCATCCTCCTCCTCTCCTCAAAGCCACATTCCTCCTCCGACTCCTCTTCCTCACAATCCTCTTCCTGCTTTGCCGCTAGTCCAGCAAGCGATGCTGATAAGGCTGTTTCTGGTGGTGATGGAGACCACAACTCTTCCTCTTCACGCTCATCTACGGCCTGATCCAGCATTCTTCACAGGGCATGCTCCAGGAAGAAAACAAATGGTATGATGTCGCTGATGGTGCCTTTGGTGCGACTGGCTAGGTTTGTCACCTCCTCAAAAGGACGCATGAGCCTACAGGCATTGCGCATAAGCGTCCAGTAACGTGGCAAAAAAATCCCCAGCTCCCCAGAGGCTGTCCTAGCACCCGGTCATACAAATACTCGTTAACAGCTTTTTCTTGTTGGAGCAGGTGGTCGAACATTAGGAGTGTTGAATTCCAACGTGTCGGGCTGTCGCAAATCAAGCGCCTCACTGGCAGGTTGTTTCGCCGCTGGATATCTGACAAGTGCGCCATGGCCGTGTAGGAACGCCTGAAATGGCCACACACCTTCCTGGCCTGCTTCAGGACGTCCTGTAAGCCTGGGTACTTATGCACAAAGCGTTGTACAATCAGATTACACACATGTGCCATGCACGGCACATGTGTCAACTTGCCCAATTTCAATGCCGCCACCAAATTACTTCCGTTGTCAGAAACCACTTTGCCGATCTCCAGTTGGTGCGGAGTCAGCCACTGATCCACCTGTACGTTCAGGGAGGACAGGAGTGCTGCTGCGGTGTGACTCTCTACTTTCAGGCAAGTCAACCCAAAGACGGCGTGACACTGCCGTATCCGGGATGTGGAATGGTACCTGGGGAGCTGGGGGGGTTCTGTTGATGTGGAGCAAGACACAGCAGCAGAAGAGGACTCAGCCATGGAGGTTATGGAAGAGGATGGAGTAGGAGGAGTAGAGGAGGTGGCAGCAGGCCTGCCTGCAAGTCGTGGCGGTGTCACCAACTCCTCCTCTGCAGAGCCAGGCATTCCATGCTTGGCAGCCATCAGCAGGTTTACCCAATGCGCAGTGTAGGTGATATACCTGCCCTGACCATGCTTTGCAGACCAGCTATCAGTGGTCAGATGGACCCTTGCCCCAACACTGTGTGCCAGACATGCCATTACTTCCTTTCGCACAATCGAGTACAGGTTGGGGATTGCCTTTTGTGCAAAGAAATTTCGGCTGGATACCTTCCACTGCGGTGTCCCAATAGCTACAAATTTTTTGAACACCTCAGACTCCACCAGCTTGTATGGTAAAAGCTGGCGGGCTAACAGTTCAGACAAGCCAGCAGTCAGACGCCGGGCAAGGGGGTGACTTGGTGACATTGTCTTCTTACGCTCAAACATGTCCTTGACAGACACCTGACTGTGGGCAGATGAGCAGGAACTGCTCTGGAAGAGAGACGGATTGGTGGATGGTTGAGAGGGGGCAAGGAGCACAGCAGTGGTTGATGTGGCTGAAGATGCTGGACCAGGAGGAGGATGGCGGCTTTGAGTTTGTGTGCTGCTTCTACTCATATGTTCATCCCATAGGAGTTTGTGATGTGAGATCATGTGCCTTCGCAAAGCAGTTGTACCTAGGTGGGTGTTGGACTTCCCACAACTCAGTTTCTTTTGGCACAGGTTGCAAATGGCATTGCTGTTGTCAGAGGCAGACACATAAAAAAAGCCACACTGCTGAGCTCTGTGATGACGGCATTCTGGTGGTGGCAACAGCATGCGTTGATTGGCGTGCTGTCTTGCTGACCCCGGGTGCCAATGCATGCTGTCTGACTGTGCCACTAGCTCCTTGTGATGACCTCCCCCTGCTTCCAACTCGTCTCCTCCTCCTGCTCCTCTCTGTCTCCCCATCTGAACTTTCCACCTGTTCTTCTTCTCTTCTACCGGGTGCCCAAGTGACATCCACGGACGCATCGTCATCATCAACCCGTTTACTTGTATCTGACAACTCATCAACGGAAGCAACGGCGGGTACAACATCATCATCATCACACCGTGCGTTGTCCATGTCTGTAATGCTGCCTGACTGAGACATATCACAGTTATCTACATCCTCTGTCAATGATGGTTGCGCATCACTCATTTCTTCACACTGAGGTGTACATAACTCCTCTGACAGATCAAGTGAGGCGACTGTGGTGCTAGTGTCGGTGGTGGCAGCAGGCGGGCGAGTGTTAAGTTGAGAGGAGCCCAAAGCTAAGATAGAGGAGGAGGATGGTGCGTCAAGGTTACGAGCGGAAGCTGTAGAAGATTGGGTGTCCTGTGTTATAAAGTCAACTATTTCATCAGAACTTTTCGTGTTCATGGTACGTGGCCTAACACTGGGCATTATTCTATGGCCAAAGGGAATCACAGCATCATGACCACGACTGCCCCTGCGGGTTGGCCTGCCTCTGCCTGTCATTTTTTTTTAATTAGTGCTACTATGCATGCAAGCTACTGTGAGTGGGCACAGTATATGCTGTGAGCCTGACACAAAAAACCAGACTGATGTTTCACAGTCAAAAATGTATTTTTTTTTTTAAATGTACACTGACACTACTATTAAACAAGATAATATGAGTGGTGGGACTGGGCAAGTGGGCACAGTATACGCTGTGAGCCTGACACAAAAAAGCAGACTGATGTTTCACAGTCAAAATAGTTTTTTATTTTTAAAATGTACACTTACACTACTATTAAACAAGATAATGTGAGTGGTGGCACTGGACAAGTGGGCACAGTATACGCTGTGAGCCTGACACAAAAAAGCAGACTTATGTTTCACAGTCAAAATGGTTTTTTAATTTTTAAAATGTACACTTACACTACTATTAAACAAGATAATGTGAGTAGTGGCACTGGACAAGTGGGCACAGTATACGCTGTGAGCCTGACACAAAAAAGCAGACTGATGTTTCACAGTCAAAATTTGTTTTTTATTTTAAAAATGTACACTTACACTACTATTAAACAAGATAATATGAGTGGTGGCACTGGGCAAGTAGGCACAGTATACGCTGTGAGTCTGACACAAAAAAGCAGACTGATGTTTCACAGTTAAAATAGTTATTTTATTTTTAAAATGTACACTTACACTACTATTACACAAGATAATATGAGTGGTGGCACTGGGCAAGTGGGCACAGTATACGCTGTGAGCCTGACACAAAAAAGCAGACTGATGTTTCAGAGTCAAAATTGTTTTTTTATTTCTAAAATGTACACTTACACTACTATAAAACAAGATAATATGAGTGGTGGCACTGGACCAGTGGGCACAATATACGCTGTGAGCCTGACACAAAAAAGCAGACTGATGGTTCACAGTCAAAATAATTTTTTTATTTTTAAATGTACACTTACACTACTATTAAACAAGATAATATGAGTGGTGGCACTGGGCAACTAGGCACAGTATATGCTGTGAGCCTGACACACAGGCTGGCAGTGGCAGGCTGGCCTGGCAACTGAAATTATATTACACTAGCAGACTGATGTAAAAGTTTTTTTTTTTTAAATTTACACTACTGTTACACCAGATATGACTGGTGGCACTGAGCAAGTATGCACAGTATATGCTGTGAGCCTGACACACAGGCTGGCAGTGGCAGGCTGGCCTGGCAACTGAAATTAGATTACACTAGCAGACTGATGTAAAAGTTTTTTTTAAAAATTTACACTAATGTTACACCAGATATGACTGGTGGTGGCACTGAGCAAGTAGGCACAGCATATGCTGTGAGCCTGACACACAGGCTGGCAGTGGCAGGCAGACAACTGCTATTAGATTACACTAGCAGACTGATGTAAAAGTTTTTTTTTTTTTAAATTTACACTACTGTTACACCAGCCAGATATGAGTGGTGGCACTGAGCAAGTAGGCACAGTATATGCTGTGAGCCTGACACACAGGATGGCAGTGGCAGGCTGGCCTGACAACTGAAATTAGATTACACTAGCAGACTGATGTAAAAGTTTTTTTTTTTAATTTACACTAATGTTACACCAGATATGACTGGTGGCACTGAGCAAGTAGGCACAGTATATGCTGTGAGTCTGACACACAGGATGGCAGTGGCAGGCTGGCCTGGCTACTGAAATTAAATTACACTAGCAGACTGATGTAAAAATTGTTTTTTTTTAATTTACACTAATGTTACACCAGATATGAGTGGTGGCACTGAGCACGTAGGCACAGTATATGCTGTGAGCCTGACACACAGGCTGGCAATGGCAGGCAGGCAACTGCTATTAGAATACAAAGAAAAAAACAACAACAAAAAAACTGATGTAGCCCTAAAAAGGGCTTTTTGGGGTGCTGTCCTTACAGCAGAGATCAGATGAGTCCTTCAGGACTGTAGTGGACACTGAATACACTAGCCTAGCTATCGATTTCCCTATTAAATTAGCAGCAGCTACACTGTCCCTCCTCTCACTAACAATGCAGGATCAGAATGAATATAAAATGGCTGCTGCCCAGGAGCTGGGAGGGTCTGGGAGGGAGTGTCTGCTGCTGATTGGCTGTAATGTGTCTGTAGACTGTGAGATACAGGGTCAAAGTTTACTCAATGATGATGAATAGGGGGCGGATCGAACATTGCATATGTTCACCCGCCGCTGCGAACGCAAACAAGCTATGTTCGCCGGGAACTGTTCTCAGGCGAACTGTTCGCGACATCACTACCTATCAATACTATTAGCCCCTAAACTCCCATCCTCCCACAAAGCAAAGTACCTAATTACCCTATTGACCCCTAATCCGCCAACCCCCCACAACACAATCTACCTAATTAACCTATTAACCCCTAAACCTCCACCCCCCACAATGCAAAGTATTAATCTAATCACTAATCCCCCTAACCTAACACCCCCTAAATTAATCCCAATTACATAAAATAAAAAAAGACTATCTCCCTAAAAAATTAATTCAAAATTACCGATATAAAAAAATCCTAACAACATTAAAAAAAATCCTAACATTACAAAAAAAACTACGATTAAATTAAAATAAAAAATCTAATATTACAAAAAATAAAAAAAAATATAAAATTACAGAAAAAATAAACTAATTTATCAAAATTATTATTTTTTTAAACCTAATCTAATACCCCTTTAAAAACTAAAAAGGCACCCCAAATTAAAAACACCCTCTAATCTAAGAATAAAATACCAATAGCCCTTAAAAGGGCCTTTTGTAGGGCATTGTCCTGAAGCAATCAACTCATTTACATAAAAAACTTCAAATTAACCCCTAGCAGTAAAACACCCCACCCAACACCCAAAAATAAAAAAGACCTAACTCTAAAAAAATCTAATCTTAAAAGGGCAATCAGC